>NC_088931.1:1657500-1780000 GCF_038396675.1 Hydra vulgaris
CCAAAGTTACCCCACTGTTCAAAGAAACAATATTTCACAGTAATAAGATGTTACACGTTTTTTGTAATCATCAAGAAAGCTTTTTATAAACAGTTTTTACTTTTGCACCACCTGTGTCCACAAAATTATAGTTGATATTCATCAACCATATATTTCTAATTATGTCTTACAATCAAAGATTTTTACTTGTAATATTAACAATTTCCTGAACAAACTTACTAATTCAAAAAATTTCTTAGAAAAAGGGTTTAATTTATTCATTTTTACAATATTGTGAACAATAAGTAAAATTTTTAATCATTTATAGCAGTATTTACTTACTTTGTTTGAAACTAAAAAGATATAAGACATGCAGCCATATTAGATTTTAAACGAATTCAAATGACTTTTTTTATAAGATTAACACTGCCTGTGCTGGCGAGTGATATTTGTTAAATACCAGATGAGTCATTTTTCTCAATGAACAACATACATTTGATCATTTAATATAATTAATAATATTTTACATATTAACATAGCACAGAAAATAGAAATTAATTCCAGATTAAAAATATGACTTTTCTCTTACCATTATCATGTTTCCTAAATTGGTTACCATAGTTTAGTGTTACCCTTGCTCTGACACTTCATGGACATTATGATGTATATTGAAGACTTTATGGGTTGCTTTTTCACAAGTTAGTGTTGAGAGTCAACTGATCAACAGATAGTAGGCCAAATCTTGTATTATGAAATGAGGCTGCTTCTTAATTCTGTTTGAAAACTTTCTGGCAAATTAATAGCTTTTAATTAAATTAAGACATTTTTTGGCAAATAAGAGGCCTGGAATCTTTTTTTAAACACAAACTACTATGCAATTCACATGAGGTTGAAATTATTAGGTTTTAAAACCCTGAAAGTCTTATTATTTTTCTTTTGAAATTTACAAACATTTTAGAGCTTCAAATCTTCAGAATCTAGTTCGATGTATATTTAACATGAAAACCATGAGGTGAAATTATTTTAACACATTTTTGATACGTATACTTAAATATTGACCCAATTAGAACACAAAAAAGTTTTTCATTACAAATAACAAATTATAGATAAAATGATTAAAAATAGAGCAATAGTAAAAGAAACATTTTAAAAATAATAAACAAAAACTTAAATAGAAAACTTACCCTTTAGTTACTTTTCTTTGTTATAGATTTAGAAATACCTTTAGGTTTTTAATATATATCAGCTTTTAGTTTATGAATGAAAGTTAAACATCAGTTCCTGAAGTTTAACTATCAAAATCATTGCTAATAGCATGAAGTTGATGTAGCAAGGATTTTCTGAAGAATCTGATTTTATAGGAAAAGATTTTAATGCTCTGATGCTTTAATGTTTTTAAAAATCTATGTGGCTATGAAAATAACCGTTTTAGAAGTGATGCTTTTACCATTTGTGCTAAGCAGGTTCAGATGAAGCTTTATTGGTTTCCTTTCTATAAACAAAATAGAAAATTGTTTAATGTAACAACTTATTATTTGCAAATCTTCAATAAAGTAATGACCCACAAAATAAAGACTATTTGTTATATCATACTGCATTATAACCAATCATCCTTGCAAACCTATTTTATAGTTTTAAATTAATGATTACAATCTTGGTACTACATAATTATGAAACAGGAAAAACAAATATTTACAAAATCTAACACATATTTTCTTTTTTATCTTTATTTATTCTTTATATTTCCTAATATTAATTTCTTTCTTTGCTATAAAACAATTATTAAATAAAATATACTTGGATATGTATTAGATATAGCTTGACTAGCAGGGATAGGAAGTACCAAAAATGACGCTTTCAAAAGTTAATAATCACTATCTATGCTGGACTTTGGTGCCAACAAACTCTAAAAGTCTATATATATAGAAAATTTCAACATTTAAGCCACAGAAAAGACCAATTTTTAACCTGGAGTAAAAAATGCTCAGTTTTAAAACATTCGGTATTATTTTCTTTAAACAATTCGGTATTATTTTCTTTTAATGTAGCCTCTCAATTTATTTTAGAGGTCTTGTTTACCAGAAACATATAGTGATTAAAAGCTGTCTTTTTTGTGACATCTTTTCCCAAAAAGTATTCAAGTACTGCATTTAAAATGTTTTTGCATTGGTATAAATTTTTTAAAATATTACTTGATTGTACATTCTTTGAAGCAATCATGACAACTCCAAAGCTCATCTTTTTTTTCAAATGCACTTTGAGGAATTCTTTCGCATTCACGATGAAACCAATTTTTGCAATTAAAACATTGAGCCATTTGCCTTAAAAAATTTGTACTTATTAATTGTTTCAATAAATTTAAATCAATGAACAAGCAATATAAAGTCATTGCTTTAATGTAAAATAAAGAATGCTAACAAAAAATCTTTGCAGATACACTTAAATACTAAAGATAATGTTTATGTTACAATAATCTTTACAACTTATGATTTATTAAAATTAAATTTCAAATTTTAGAGTAATGTTAATTTGATAATATACCTGTTAAAGATTTGTTCATCTTCATTTGTCCAAAACATACGACACGAGCAATGCAGAGGGATGCGGAAGTTCTTTGCTAAACATTTTTTAAAAAGTGAGGGATTTTCAGTGACTGGAAATACATCTAACTGGTTCTTTTGCATACAGCTTAGAAGATGATTTCTCATTTGCCCTTGTTCAAACATAATGGAAGTTGATGGTATACTTTTATTTTCTAGGATTTGTCGAGCCCAGGCAATGGCATACAATCCGCAATCCAAAAAATTAGTTTGTTGTTGAACAGGTAATACTTTAACTAATATATACTTTTTCTTGCAATGTAAAATAGAACATATTTGCTTTTTCGTCTCGACAGATATAGAGCCATGGAAAAGGCTGTCAAACATATAAATCTCACCTGGCTTACAATTGTATGTGCTCACACAAAGCCAGTGAAGATTCCCATCATGAAGAACTTGAACAAAAGGAGTAGATTCATGTGTGTTAAAAGCATTGATTTGACCCTTAATGGGATCCTGTAAACCAACATTAATTTTTAATTGAATCGCCATCATTTGCTGGCTAAAATGAATAATTTTGTCATTAAGCATTTGACATTTTTCGATTTCAAATAGTTCAGCTTCACCAATCAAGGACGATTTGAGACTTTGAATACATTGAAACTTGGTTTGAAATTGAACATCATTATTAACTTGGCTCAAGGTGGTTTGAAGGTGTTTGTTATTTTCAATAGATGTAGTTTCTTTAATTGACTCATGACTAACTGTAAAGACTTTGCAATTTTCTTCAATCGAGTAATCAGTAACAATCTCAGAATAACAAGATTCTGACTTTTCCACTTTTACACAAATTTCTTTGGCAGCTTTACATAAGTCATATCTAGCACCAACTCGTTTCATCATTTTTCTTTTTCGTGTAACTGGGATGTTAATAAGTTTTGGCAACTTTGTTTCAGACTTGCTCCAAGTTTCTGGTTTAACTACAGGACGAAGAAGAATCCCTGTTTCGGTTGGAAGACTTTCAGACAAGCATTTTTTAACTTTTAACAGTTCTTCAAATAAAGTATCTATTTTTTGTGAGTCACATAAATATGACAACTGACTAATTTCATTCAATAATTCTCTACATTCTGCCGCAGTGTGGTAAGTAGTTTTAAATGGTTGATTATTATTAATTGGTAATGTTTGCCTAATTTGCTTTGAATCAACTATTGTCTGCGGTGCTGCATTGTCATTGATGACATTTGTGGAATCGTCTACAGAATAAATGGAACCTGGACAATATACAGTATTTGTTACACTACTTTTTTCGGACAATAAATCCAAAACAAAATAAGGAGAATTCTGATAAGCCATACCAAAAGCAGACCAAGATAAATTTTCTTTTAAGAATATAGCAAAAAAATGCTTGCATGGATAAGCAGAATTAAACCATGATAGACAAGAACAAGTTGGTAAACGTTCATCATCACCTAGATAACACTGATATATTACCCGACTGTTAGACTTCAATGACGCAACATTGTATAACTTATCTGTCACAGCATTAATTCCTGTAAGATCTACACCATGCAATTTGTCAATCATTCGCATGCAATGATTAACCAAAGGGCGTGGACGATTAGTTAAATATGTTGGTATTTTCTCATGGTATTTTCTGTATGATGAATTTGCCCTTGTGTTTTCATTGGCATAACTAAAATATGATTGCTTTTTACAGTACAGTATATAGAATTCTTGAACCTCCAAAAGGCATAAAAAGACAGTTAGACTTAAAAATAATTTTTGAAATCTCACAATATCTATTATATTTACGAGAATATTATTTATTGTTACCATTGTTTACTGTTAGTATTATTATTATTGAAATTATTTGTAGTATCTATAGAATTGACAATAACTGACTAACCTGTCATACTTGTGCGGAAGGAATTCTTCAATGCATATGCTAAGCATAGCGGAAAGGGAAGAATTTTTTCTTTTTTCTAAGAAACGGTATTTAAAACTTTGGTTTTGACGCTCAATTCCGTTGTTGGTATTCACATTTAGCAAGAGTCTATCTTGTCTGTACGCGGATACCCATCTCTAAAATTAAGCAAGTTAAGGATAACAGAAAAATAATTTTGACAGATCATGACATAAATATTAAAGTTGCAAAATATGTTTTGTAGTTTTTACAATTTTTATGCTAACCAAGTTGCTTAGCATAAACTTAATTTATTTTGATAAATATATACTGTAATAATAACATAACATCCATCCACCTTATATTTTACCTCAACTTAATATATTTCTTGTTCCTCCATTAAAAACTCAAAAAGAGAATGAAGTCGTTAAAAAAATATTTGTAAAAATAAATTAATCAACTGGAATTCACAACATGGTTAGTTGCATGTTTTAGGAAAACTAAACTATTTTATATTCTCAAAAACATTAATACGAACCTTTTTGATACACAACCAAGTATTTTTTAAATACTCTTTTAGTTTTGGATGATTATTATATTCAGATGAATCTTTTAATGCTTTTACAGCTTCTTTGCAAATCTCAATTGTTTTTGAATGAGCTATTCGACGTAACTTAACCTTGACATCTTCCTTGACAATTAAACACCCATTACTAGATTTTGATAGCCAACGCTCCCAAGCTTGCTCACGATGAAAATCGCATATAAATACACTACATTCTACAAAAAAAAGACAACAATACTCCATAAAAAACTTGTTTAAAGAAAATATTCATTCATTATTGATGAACAATAAGAAGTAATTAATATGATAAAATGAATAATTTCTTTCTTTAGTCAACACATTTTACTACTTTTTTGGTTTTTGAATAACTTATTACTACATTTACAACAGAAACTGTTTTTGTTTGAAGCAAACAAAAAACAGTTTCTGTTGTAAATGTAGTAATTAGTCATTAACCAATTTTCTATCTATTTTAGGTACTACAACTTTTTTTTAAATGAGAATAAAAAAACATGCAGAGCGATTTTTTTTCTTCTACTTGACTTTAAATTTTATAAAAGCTCTTATACTTTTATTATATACAAATATATTATTATCAATGAGATGATAGTGGTGCAAATATCACGAGGTAAACATTTTAATTACAAAGTCTTATAAACAAAACAGTTTGTTGGAATAAATACTTTTTATTAATAATTTCTTTAACCAAGAACAATTTTTCATAACACAATGGTTGACTTTTCCGAATAAAATAAATATTGAGACTTAAATAAAATATCTTTTATAACAGAAATTTTTACCGGGAAACACTGATTCAAGTGAATTTATCTCTTCGTTTGAATAGTCTGTCATGAACTATTTAGGTTGGAATGAAGGATTCCATTTTTTAATAAACGTTAGTGCTTCTTTAATGGCTTCCGTTGTTTCATTTTCGCATACAAAAATGGCAACTACTTGATGATCAACATTTGTTTTTACAACTAGGAAGAAGAGAGGAAGTGCATATCGAGTAGTTCGGTATGTTGCATCAAGAAATGATAGCTCATTGCCATAACGCACAAGTAACCTTCTTTGCCATTTATCTTGAAAAATGAACAACAAGGACTTTTGAAGGTCTTGATTGTTGTCCTCTGAATTGTTTTCACCTTTCGGACGAAACTTTATAAAAGCTTCTTTATAATTTTTTGCCCATTCTGCTACCTTTATATTTAAACACTCTTGGTCTATCAGGGAGTGACAAAATTTTTTTCTAGCTTTTAGCATATGGTTGCGGATAGTTTCATCCAGTGGGAAAAAGCGTTTGTTTGATTTATTGGGCATACTTCTTGAACTAAAATTGATGCGAACAAAGTTCTCCAGATGCCGTCTCATCTCTGTTACAGTATTAACTCCAACTTTAACTAGTTCTCCAATTTTGATAATAAGCTCATCTGAAATAGGTTGAATGAGACCTGCTGCCTTTAAAAAGTATAGTTAATTGTTATAAAGAAGTAAACAACACAAAATATTGTTAAAAAAAAATGTAATAAAACTTACATCACCAATTAAATGGTTTCTGTGCACAGAAATATCTGGTATAATCAAGACATACTTTCTTGACACAATCATATTTTTGTTTCCAGTCAAAGCTAAACGGAGTTTTTTTGATGTGTCTTTCCTGAGCCATTCAGAATCTCTATCAAGCTTTAAGAAAATGTGTAAATAAATGTTTAATAACACATATAAGATTATGTGATAATAAATTATAGAAAAATTATTAATTTTATGTTGATTGGACATTTTATAAAAGGGTTCTAGTAAAGTTTAATATATTGATAAGATTTACATGAACAGATGGCAAACTACTTTAGACAGATTGCCCAATCTATTAACAAAAAGAGAGTCAACTCTCTTTTTGTAACTAAAACTTGTTACTTTAATCAGGAATTTTATTAAATGTTATCATATTATAAATTATGAGTTACTCTAGTTATAGATTTAAAAATATATATAATGCTATCATCTTGGCTTGTTAAAAAAAAAAGTACTAAACCTTAAACTCCGGAAATTCTAGTATTTCTTTAATATGAACCTTTGCAGGGCAATCAAATTTCTTTGTAATCTGCACAATATTTTTATGTTTTCTACAAGAATGGTCTTTTGCCTATATATATATATATATATATATATATATATATATATATATATATATATATATATATATATATATATATATATATATATATATATATATATATATATATACATGAATATATATATATATATATATATATATATATATATATATATATATATATATATATATATATATGTATATATATATATATATATGTATATATATATATATATGAATATATATATATATATATGAATATATATATATATATATATATACATAAATATATATATGTATGGATGCATGAATGCATGTACGTACATATGTATGTATGTATTTGTATGTATGTATTTGTATGTATGTAAATATATATATATATATATATATATATATATATATATATATATATATATATATATATATATATATATATATATATATATATATATATATATATATGTATATATATCTATATATATTTATATATTGTAAATAATGTATTGTATATTGCAAAATAGTTTAAAATGTACTGCAAGCATATTAATTTTAATCCCTTAATTCTAAACGTATAATAATGAAGAAAAGTAAGTAAACCAAAGAAGCTCTCTGTTATTTATGTTCTGATATGGTACAAAGAAAAAAATTAATAATAATATTTAATTGATAAAAAATAAATATCCAAACAAAATTATAAAGATTAAGGCTTAAAGATTAACGCTTCTCCATGTAATTATTTTTATGACTTTTTAATATTGAGTTGGACTGCCTTTAGCTTTTATGACTTCTACAAGTCGACATGGCATCGCTTCAACTATTTACTAATCGCATTTGAGTCGTTATCAGCCCAAGCTTCTCGGAGCATGATCTTTAGCTCTTGTTTTCTTTTTAGACATCGTGTGCCAAATTTTTTATCCAGAATAGCACTGAGATGTTTACTAGGATTAAGATCTGGACTTGGCGCTGGCCATTCAAGTAACTCAATTTGCTTTTGGATAAAAAAATCTTTAGCTTTCTTTGACGTATGTTTAGAGTCATTGTCTTGTTGGAAGATCAAATGTTTTCCTAATCATAGTTTTTTAGTTGAAGCAAGAAGTTTTTTATAGAGAATATTAACATAAACATTAGAGTCCATAATTCCATCAATAAACCTCGCCCGTCCATAAGACTTTTTTAGCAAATGCAAGTCTTCATTTTCAATGGATTTTTGAAAGGAACGGTTTCTTGCGCGGAACTCTTGCTTTGAATCTAATTTCTTTCAATCGATTTCAAATAGTACATGAGCTTACTTGCAACCCAAAATCTTTCTCAAGGAGGCTTGACACTTTTGGTGCTGATAGATTTTTTGCACCATCTTGACAATTTGTTGATCTATTCTTGATGTTGTTTTACACTTTGCTACGGATTATGGCTGATTTTGCACATATCCAAACATATTATACTTTTTAATCAGATCATTGATGGTTCCCAATGCCATTCCAGTCACTTTATTTATCGACTTGAATGTTTTACTGCTTGCGCAAGTCAATAATTGAATTGTGCTGAGCTTGGCACCATTCCTTGATTTTAACTCCCATACTTAATAATATCAGTGGTAAATCAAATGAATTTAAAAAAATATTAGTTATTAAAAATTAGTTAGTTTTATTAGTTAGTTTTATTAATTTATTAGTTATTAAAAATTAGTTTGTTAAAAAAATATTAGTTATTAAAAATAAGTTAGTCAGTTATTAAAAATTACTCTTTGTAAAACAACAACATTTCTAAAATTATTGATATAAAAACTTTTTTTAATAATCAATTTCAAAACTTCGTTTATAAAACAATATGTTTATAAATTCGTTGAAGTTGTAACACTTCTTTGGGAATTATTAAATTTTAGCAACGCAATTTAATTACGATTGATTAATTTTTTGCTAGATAAAATCATGATTAAATTTGCTTTTAGAATAATTATAAAAGTATTTATCAAAAACATATGTTTTTTAGAAATAACCTGACAAAGTTTGTTTTTCACAATAAAATCTTTTGTTCAGATACTTATTTCTCTGACTGTATATATAATTATAGATTTAATATGCACTTTCTGTTTTTGATAACATTTTTGTTTAGCTTAATTTTACCTGTTTATCTCTTCTATTTAGATGACTAGAATTAGTAGCTACAAAAAATGGCAATCAGGAGAATAAAATATTCCCAGATTAGTACTTGTTGGAGATGTCATAAGGGGTTTGTCCTCAACAACAGTATGAAAGCACCTCTGATGACAATTATTCAATTACTACAATTTTATGAATTTAAGGTCTGGCTTAGATGAACCAGAAAATAAAACAATTAACAAGGAGAGGTAGATGTAAAAGGCGACTTTGGCGCCACCCTGATAGTCTCAGGACACACCTTTCTCGATGATTTATGACAACGACTATGTTTTGGGATAAAGAAGGAAAACAAACTAATAAAGTAGTACCAGATGGTGATGCGATAGTTGAAGGGTTAAAATTAACTGTTATAATTTGCATATGCGATACCAGGATTCATGCCTTGTAATAAGATAACAGTTTGGATTTAGCAAAGTCCCATAGCTTGATAAAAGACTCAAAGCCATTTTTTGTGTGTTATAATTAGAGGCAGAGGTACTATATAATATATTGTTTAGAAAGAAACAATGAGAGGCTAAATGTTTAACCAATTGATAGAGGTAATGTGGATTGGGGCGAAGAAGGTGGAGAATCGAATAGGAATAGTTTTAACTAGGGTGATTTTGAAATGAATCCCTTTACCTTTGAAGAGGTTAGTGATGTAAATATTTTTGATAGAAAACAACATAAGAGAGTGAGATGCGCAAATGCAAGAAGCATTGAAAAAATTTCAAACCACAACACTTGAGGTTGTAAAAGATATAATACCATGACAGGTAAATGTTACCTTTGAGGTTTTACCTGTTAATATTATTATTGAGGTTACACTGCAGGATTTAACCAAAGTTATCAGCGAGGAGACTGGTATTAAATTGAATAAAAAGACAGCGGAAATAACATCTTAAAAAAATTGGCTGATGCAGAAGTAAAAAATAATTTAGTGTCAGATCAAGTTAAGCTTCTTGAATATACTGAAGCAAACCTTGATCAACAAAATTTTAGAAGAATTACTGAGTTGAATAATGTTTTTAATAATGAAAAAGCAAAATTGGATTTAAAATTTAAACTTCATCAAGATTATTTAGAAGAAGAAATGAAGAACCGAGATTTTCAATTGTATACCATGGCCTCTCCTTATACATCAAAATACCACAAAATATAGAACTTACTAAATTGAATAATCTTATTGCCTTGAAGAAAAAACTAAAAGATCTCATTGAAAAAAACAGTTTTATCAATATGTATTAAATGTTAAAGATAATTTATATTGATAACAATTAAAATAGAATAAAACAGTAATCAAAAAATAATAAAGAATTTTTTTTTTTGCATGAACTTAACTGTTGTGTAACTTACCGCTTCATCATTTTTTTTCTCTCTGTACTCAGCCTTTACTTTAACATTGCGGTCTTTCCCTTGTTGACAGTCAAGAGTAGACTGTGAAGATATAATAAAAGGAACTCCAGAATAGGAAAGTTCTTTATCTTCAAAAAAAACTTTATGATTTTTTTTTGTCAATTCTATAAAACAAATAAATATTGCCATTATATCTACAACAACTTATTTCAGAAAATGAAATAAAAATATAATTTAAAATATATTTATAAACGAAGATTGTAGAATTCAAGGGTATTAATCTATTATTTTATTTTTGTTTTAGTTTTTTTATTTTTAAAAAATTATTTTAAAAAAAGTAAATATTTCAAAAATTACTTTGGTTCTTAAAACTACAAATAATTACGTTAAAATTGTTTAACTTAATAAAATAGACTCTAGAAGTATAAAATAAAATATAAAAGTAATAGAAAAGATCAATATTGATATTTACTTTTTACTTTTCTACCTTTTTACTTTACATTACTTTCATATCTATCAGCAAAACATTTCTCCAGAAAACAGACTTCTGTTTACTATGGCTAGAAATCATTGTAAAAAGGTTTTGTCTGATGAGAAGCCCACTATTCTCAGGCCATGAAATCTCGTACTTCATCTCAAAAATTAGACTCTTGTGACTTCTGGAGAATATTCAACAGCAGCATAGAATATATAAAATTGAAGGCGAGCAGTCAATTTAAACTGCTAACACATGGAATTGATGGTCAATTGTTTTTTATTGGACGGCCAAAATTTTTTTTTTTTATTTGTTTAATTTTTATCTTAATTTTACATACACAAAAATAATGAATAATGCTTGAAAATTAAAGAATTTGTATTCCTTAAAAAAATATATAATTTTAAATAAAATCAATGCATTTTAAATGGAAATACAAGTAACTAACATTCAAATTACATCTATACATACATCTATTATTTTACAGGTAAGTATACATATACTTCTATTTACATTGTTGGATTGTAAAAATGTTTTAAATTTGCAAACCTTTTAATTCCTTTTCCATTCCTCTTGAGAATGCTGAAACATAATGCACTGTGTGCAATATTTGATGTTCTTTTATTTTTAAACAAACTTCTCTATATGTATTGAGAATGTGTCGTTCTTCAAGAGTTTCTTCAAAGGGATCTAAAGGTACTGTTATTGATCCTGGTTCTGCACATAGTGAATAAATGAAAATGATGAAATAAAAAATTTTGAATAATAACTATTTTTCAAAATTGAAAAAAAATTTAAAATTGATTATTATACTAAAAAATTAACTTCATAATTATTATTAATTGTTTTTATAATTATTTTTCTACTTAATATTTGCCATATGTAAAATATAAATAAAAAAATTAATTAGTTCATGTCATAAATCAAATGCAAAAAGAATGTAACTTAGAGCAAAGTTTCAAGTTTAAGTTATACTTAAAGCCTGCATTAATTTTATATAAAAGCAAAAAACAAAATATATTAACTTTTAAAGATATACATTAGATATATTATCAGAAAGTATCAATTCTTGACACTTAGTAAACATTTTAACAAAGTTAATAACATTTTAACTTTCTTTTTTAAGTAGTTTAACTTTATTTTAGTGCTTATTAGGCTTAAATACACTTAATGACATTGATTAATGTATATTATCAGTGTAAATAAATTGATGCCATCAATTGATGCCATATTATATTAATATTATTAATATATTTGTTCAAATATATTTACATTAAATATAAAATCTTACCAACAAAATCTTCAAGATCTAATGAAGAAACAATATCACAAACATTACAATCTCCCAAAATATTCTCGTCCATTTTAATTAACTTTTAAATTTTTTGATAAATACAATATAAATATCAATAAACAAATATTGGTAAATATCCAAAGAACAAGCTTCGTACGAAATTTTTGATTTCAAAAGCATGGTGAAAATTTTTTCGGATGGTGTTGAGACGATCTTCGCGTCATATTTGATTTCAATAAATTTTTCCGTAGTCTGCAAATTTTAAAATCTATGGCACCTCCTTTTGGTGCATGCTAAAGAACGCTTACCTAAAAAAACAAATTAAAAACTATCAAAGGTAATCGGTTGCCGTTAAGTGAGAAGCAAGATTGATGTGTGTCAAACCATTATGCAAAGTTATGTACTTATCCTTTGAAAAATATTTGAAATACCCTAGTTTAATGTGGACATAGTTTTACGTCCCTTTAAGGACGTCCGGCACTTACGGGTTAAGAACTGTTTCCGCAAGTTGTGGTGCGAAAGAGTTTCGTTTCAAAAGAAATTTGGTTTTTTATCATTCTTTTAAAAAATAAAACCTTATAAACATTTTGGTATATAAAAAATTTATTTTTTACAATTATATCAATTACTATTATTAAATTACAATTTTTACAATTAAATTGGGGCTTAATGATAAGACTTTTGAAGCTTAATGATAAGACTAAATTTGTCTTCTTCTAGTCCCGGTCATGTAATTATTTTTTATAAGTTACGACTGTAAATTTTTTTTTTAACGGCAAAAGGTGTAAATAAATAAATATCCGTCTGGCCAACAAAGTTTTTTTAGAGACTTCAAAACGTCGTTTAGCGAAAGAGCTCGTTTCGCAAGTGCGACTTCCGTAAAAGCTACTTTCGTATGTTGCAAAATAGTTTTATTTCGTAATTTAAATTGCGAAAGGCTACATTTCGTAAGTAGCATTTGCGAAATGAACATCGACGGGTTTTTTTTTTGTTTCGTGCGAAAGTCAGTACGATAAAAAAAATTCCTGATTCTTAATATCTTTCTGAAAGAATTTTATTTTTCCGGAATTGTACGAAATCTTCCGGTTAACAACTTCAACCTAAATACGGTTTTGCCAACTTGCATTTATATATCAGAGGAAATTTACATATTGTTTCAGAAATAAAGGATTGGATAAATAATAATACCAGTGTATAAACCATTTTCTGTTGTTCGAACCTTTCAATCTAAAACATGATTTTACGGTAGATATTATAAAAATATGGCAATAAAATAGATTTTAATCGCAAACGACATGTTTCGACAAACAATAGCATCAATTTTTAGCTGCCATAAAGTTTTTCAAACACCATTTTTACATCTAAAGTACAGATACTGGCGAATTAATATTATTGTAGAGTTTTACTTTTTTATTTAAATGAATTGTTGAGTTGAGTTACTAAACACCAAATTAGTGAGAGCAACTGTTTGATATTTCCAGACATACTTGTATGATAATATATTCAAAAAAGTTTTCAAAACAGGTATGATATGCTTTTTGCAACAGTTAATTGTAAGTAATTTTTTATAGAATTTGTTATGAGTTAATAAGTACTCTGGTAAAAAGTATTAATATAGAACTTTGCTAACATTATTAAAAATATTATTATATAACGAAAGAGAGTTGTTCTTAAAAATGCTTAAGACGTTTGGCAGTAGTTTTTAATAAGATTCCGACTGTTTAATAGTATTGAAAACAATAAAAGAAACAATAACTTTTGTTATATTATTCTTTCAGAAAAAATAACAATACCTGTAATTTACAATTATCGTATAATGGTCGTATAACCTTTCTAATACAATAACAATTTATTGTTATTGTAATGAAAAAAACTATTGTAAGGTCAAAACTTAGTAATGTTTTAATAGTCCAATTGCCGAGCCATGTGACCTTGAAATAGGGTACATTTAATACCTAATTATTTATTCTATTTCTATTTTATTTACTGAATCATAATATGCGTGGTGCCAGAATTAAATTTGGGCAACTATAAATATTGAAAGTCAAATTAACGAGGTTAAATAAACAAAGCTCACACATTTTTTTTCATATGAAAGAGATTCGGCAGACCAAAGTTAAATATATGAATTTAGATGTTTATGCAAATACTAAGTAATATAATAGTAAAAATAATGCTATACTATACTTTTCCATAACTTTAATTTATAATACTTTAATATAGCAATTTAATATAAAATAAGTTTTGAGACAAGTAAAATAAGTAATAAGAAATGAAATAGTTTTCTTTAAAAATCACAGAATATTTTACAATAAGTTATTGTTAGCATTTATACGCGTCAAATGTGAAGATAACTGTCCTTTACACATGTGGACTATTTGATAAGCGCTTTGTAATCTGCGTTGAATAACGCAGATTACAAAGCGCTAATCAAATAGTCCCCCCCCCCCCAATAATTTTTTCAAGAAATAATTTTGAAAAAATGACTAAAAAAAAAAAAGGTCCATAAAACTATTTTGGGGCCCCTTAATCCACAACTGTCCCCCACCCCCTCCTAATATAATTTTTGTTCCTACGGGCCTGTTTAACTATTTTAATAATTCCACTTAAGTATTTAAGAACTAACTCCTAATGCTCGGTGTAGTTAAGGGAGTTTTAAAATATTATAGCGTCTGCATGATATTTTGTTGAGTACGACATATTTCCGTTAAATGATTAGGTCTGTGAATTATGAAAAGACGAAAAAAATTAAAATGACAAAATTTTGCGGTATCATAAAATATATTTATATTTTATTTTTAAATGTGTATAGCGGAAAAACCCAGACAGAAGATTCTTTTTTTAAAAAAAATCTTCTTAAAACACAATTGCTTGTCCAAATTTGAATAAGATTTTAGATAAATACGTTTTTTAAGTAAAATGAACATTACAGTTTAACAATTTGATCTGTTCGTTTATTGGCAATTTTTCTTAATTGTAAGCTCTATTTTGGCCGGAATTCTAGTATTTTTTGTGAAAACTGATGGGAATATTGTGTTTTGACAACTATATATCGTTAATATACGTCAGAACCGATTAGAACTAGGATCAATAGTAAATTAAGTAACTTTTTAAAAAGATTTTGACTAAATTCATGTTAACGCCGATGAGCGGAATTGATCTAAAGTCTCCAAAATGGGATACTTTAGATTCACTATTACGGGTAGTAAAAAGGTTTTGAAAATTATATAACAAAAATAAAAGTTTCTTTAAATGTTAAAAAAACTTAAGGCAAAAAAAAATTATACCATCTAAAACTTTATTTTGGACATAATACGCTGATAAAACCATGCTAATTTCAAATAATAGAATTCGAATAATTTATAAATCACCTTAACAACACCGAGTAATTCCACTAAATTACTTAAGAGTTAACTAAATATTAGACATATAATTGTACTATACCGTATAAATTGAATTAAATACCAAGGGTCTGCGTCTGAAAACGGTACATGACGGAACGAAACGATGAAAAGTATTGTTTTGATAAAACCGTTACGAAACGAAACAATTTTTATCTTTTTTCGCAAAATATGGTACAAAAGGAAATACGATTTTCTTGTTTCGTGATAAATACGGGAAAAATTGACAATAAGCTCTTGTTTTGAAAAAACCAGTACAAAACGAAATAAGGTTAAACTTTTTCCGAAATGAAATGGTTAAAAACGAAACAAACAAACAAGAAGTTTCTGAGTTTTACGAGAAATAGTAATATTTTTACGACATTTTTAGATCAATATTTGTTGAGTGTCACTTACGGATAATTCTTCCGGAGTTTCCATTGTTTTTCATTTGATTTCTGAAGATGTTGGTGTTGAAGGTAAAGAAGAAGAGCATAATGGCATTGATGAAACGTTTTTTGTTTTGAACGATAACTTTTTTTGCTTTTTTGAAAAAACTGCTTTGGGTATAGGATTCTTGGGAGGTGTTCTGAATTGAGTTAATGCTGGGGGGTCGAGGGCTTCTTCAGCATTGTTTATAATTTTCAAGATCATGTGAGGATAGATAAGATCATGACTGACTTTAATCAAAGTCAATTGCTTTGCTGTCTAAGTGGAAAGACTGTGTCTTTTATCATTTATAGTTCCACTGCTGACGCTGGACACTCTCTACCTACAGCTTGATGCAGCTGGAATGCAGAGCACATTTCTTGCCAACTGTGCTAACAATGGAAAAGTAGAGGCATGTTTCTTCCACTATTTCAGCACATCAACTTTATGCTTTTCTTCGAAACGAGGCATAGCGTGAAAAGATACAAACTCCCTTTCAATTTCCGGTACATTTTGACGAATGGTGTGGTTATTATCACCCTGTTCAATCTCTATATTTTGTAAATCGTCGTGCTCACCCACACCAGCTAGCACATTAACTTGTGTAACTTTATGATTATTTTTTTCACTAATCAAAATAGCTTCTGACGATGAACGATCGTTGATGACTTTCCTAGTGAACTCTTCCAAGATACCGTAATATCTAAGCATATATCCTGAAATAATAAACAATAACTGTTAAGTTTAGTCTTTTAACAAATAACGAATATTAAAGAATAGTTTTTTTACCAAGAAATAAAACTTATAACCTCTAAAGTACGGATGAAGAAGGTTTCCCAAGGCATAGTGTTGCTTGTATCTTCCATGTTCATTGAATCGCGTGGCTATGTGTAAATGCTCACTTGGTTTTTTACAAAAAGCAATAATTATTTCTCTGTTTTTCATATCAATGTGGTTTTGAAGAAAATTGTCAGTTTTATAAAGCATAGTTAGCATATGATAAAGCACTGGTTCAGTGTCCTTGGACATGCAATCTTATATAATCTTCATTTTATTTAATACTGGCATCAGTGAAGCCATCAGTAAAAATTGTTTGACACTTGGAATAACGTTCTGTAATGGGTTGTTATTTAGTGCATCTTTTTCTCTAAGAGAAATCAGCATATATTTAAGTTTAAGGATTGACTCCAGCATAAAACAGTTAGAATTCCATCTGGTTTTTACCGGAGCAATGATTTTAACATAGTTTACACAGAGCAACATACACTCTTTTTTCAATAATCGTGGACAATTTCTTTGGCACGGTGTCCAACACCTGATACTTTTGGATCATTTCTTCCAGAGCGTTAAACAAGAATGAAGATAAATTAATGATTTATAAAATAACTTATGCAGCTTTTGGGTTTTACAATAAATTAATAATTCTTTCAATAAATAACAAAATCCTAGAAGAAACGCTATTCTAGCGGAAGGATAAGTTTTACTTTTTAAAATTTTTTTTTTTACGAGCACAAATTATATCAACATAAAAAAAATTACTTTGCTAATGTGGTAACCAGTGTGTCTTCCCACAAAATTGTCAAAGTTGAGAACATATTTCTTCAGTTCAAACTGACTATTGATATAGTGAAGAGTAAAAGTCATGTATGTGACCTAGAGGTCCAGCCATCAGTGGTGATAGCCACCTGTTGACAACTGGAAACTTTGCACAGTATCCATAACGCTTTCATGAAGCAATGGCAGCTTGTACCTTGAAAAAGTCGAGGAATGTTTCACAATTACTTTTGGATTTAAATGTTTCCCCATCTCCTTGAAGCATGGTTCATCTACTAGAGTGAATGGACTACTTGACCTAGCAATGTATGACATGATTACCATGTCTGTCTCCAATTGCCTGACTGATTAGGAAGAATATTTTCCAATAGTTCCCACATTAACACTTTAAGATAGACCTTTTTGTGATCGTTGATCCAAAAAAATGAAATAAAAATTAAAGTTAAACATGAAAATTATCTTTATACAAGGAAAAACATTATTTTATGAAAAATAATTAGAAACTTATTGTATGCGTCATTTAGTTCGAAGGCAGCTTCTGTAATTTCTTTAATATCTTCTTTTCTTTGGCGCTCAAGTTCGATTTGGGCTCTTAACATCTTATCGTAGTCAGTAGGATGCTTGGTTTTCAGATGGTACCTGATACCACTGGTGGATCCATCAGTTAACTTGATTTGGACTTGACACTTTTTACTTTCCCCACACTTAATACCTGACACAGTAACTATATTGAAATAATTCCATAAAATTGTAGCTTTTATAGCCATGATTATATGATTGAGAATAACTATGATGTTGAAACAATCAAAATGATGACTAAAATCAAAAATTCTTTTTTTTAGTTAAGTGGAAATTAATTTGAATGTTTAAGATCAAAAATGTTTACATCCGACAGATGAAAAACTGGTTTTTTCATAAAATTGTTTTTATAATAACTTTTTTAATAATTTAAAAAAAATATTTTTGAAAGTAATTTAAAAAGTTGGATATTTTTAGGAGAAACAAATTTTTAAACAATAAATTGATTAGTTTTGCAAAATATTTAAAGTTAACACAACAGTATTGTAATTAGAAGATTATATAATAGAATTTTAAGTATTTTATTTAAACAATGATTGCAAACTCTTTATGCGAGTTCATATACAATTATATAATTTATGACTGATGAACTTAAAGTTAAAATTTTAATACAGTAAAACCTACCTACATTAGACAATATCTTTTTTAACTTCGTTAGATGTGCCTTACGAAAAAGAAAAAAAAAAAAAATAATGCTATTGCATTGCTTTGTTAATAAAGTTTAGTATTAAGTTAGTAAGTATTAAACGTGAAAGTTCACGTATTGCTCTTGGACGTGAGAATCATGAAATACACAGGCCTGCAATGGTTTTCCTCTTTAAAATCTGAGTAACGTTTTTTATAGTTTCTGATGTGCTGATTACGAGAAAAATAATAAAAAAAATCCATCACGTCAGGATTTTTTGATATGGAATATTTAAGATTTTGCTTTAAAATGTTTGAGCGCCTACCTTTTGAAATGTCTAAAACGTTATTAATTTACTTCAGCTCAATTTTTATTTCATATAATTAGTGTAAGGGAACATAGAAATTAACGCCAATTAGTAATTTGTTAATGACTACATAATAAGTATTAGTAATTCGCATTAAACATGTCAAAAACGGGTCATTTTGGCTTAATTTAGTAATGAGCTCATTATTACATAATGATTTGGTAATATTAACTAATTGTTGTGATTATTTTTAGTAAAGGGTGGAATTAAGATAAACCAAAGGATTTTTGTATAAGTACCCGCACTGATTTAGAAATTTAACAGTTGAAGTGCGCATCTTGCAACATAAACTTTAAAACGGCATCGCGAAGTTGTTTAAACTCTCCTAATTGTTTCTGTTATATTTGCGGGAAATTTATGGTGATAAAACAACGAAACAGTATTACAGACTTTGTAAAAAATATTTATAAAAGTTATTTTGGACTCGTTTTAAGTAACCAAAGACAAAACTTGGGCACCTCGTAAAATTTGTACGACTTGTTTATTAGAACTTCGCAAGTGGTCAAAAGGACAGAAAAATAGCTTCAAAATCGTTTCGCCTGTGCTATGGAGAGAGCCTAACGACCATGTTAAAGATTGCTACTTTTGTTGTTGTGACATAACTGGATACAATTCAAAAAATAAAAGGGACATAAACTATCCAAACGTGTCATCAGTTACGCCTGCAATATTTGGCGATTCAAAAATGGTGCAGCCCCCGGTTCCAGCTCTACAAATTGAAAATTCTGACTGTGATATAGAGGAAGAGGATGTACACCAATCTGATCCTGAATTTCATGGAGATTCTGACTCTTGTCAGCTCTTTTCACAGTCACATTTAAACGACTTGACAAGAGATTTGAATCTTCCCAAAGATGCAGCGGAACTCCTCGGATCACGATTAAAAGAAAGAAATATGCTGGCACCTGGTACTTCATTTTCATGGTACCGTCACAGAGAAAAAGATTTTCTTCCATTCTTCGCTGAAGATGAAGATTTAGTGTTCTGTAAAGATATTCCAGGCTTGACGAAAATGTACGACATTGAATACAATCCTAACGAGTGGAGATTGTTTATTGACTCCTCAAAAAGAAGTTTGAAAGCAGTTCTTCTGCATAATGGGAATACATATGCCTCGTTACCTGTTGCACATTCTGTCCATTTAAAGGAATGTTATGAAAATTTGGAAAAGCTTTTGACTAATATAGCTTATGAGCAACACGGTTGGATGTTGTGTGGAGATTTGAAAATCATAAGCATGCTACTAGGCCAACAAGGTGGTTATACAAAATACCCGTGCTTTCTTTGCGAGTGGGATAGCCGGGATAAACAACATCATTGAACCAAAAAGGAATGGACTCCAAGAACTGAACTAACCCCAGGATTCAAAAACGTACTTAAACAGAGTTTGGTTCCCAGAGAAAAAGTTTTACTGCCACCATTGCACATCAAATTGGGTATAATGAAGCAATTTGTGAAGGCTTTAAATGATGAAAAGTTTGATGAAAAACTTAATGATATCGAGTTGCAGCATGGCAGTCATTTAAGGAAGTGGTGACAAAATTTTTGGGGAACAATAAAAGCTCCGACTATAAAGAAATAGTGGCCAAAATGATTTCTAATTTGGGTGTAATGGATTGTAATATGAGCATTAAACTTCATTTCTTAAATTCTCATATTGATTACTTCCCAGAAAATCTAGGAGCCGTTAGCGAAGAACAAGGCGAAAGATTTCACCAAGATTTGAAAGAGCTTGAAGTCCGGTATCAAGGAAGATGGAATACCAACATGATGGCGGACTATTGTTGGTTATTGAAGCGCGACGATCCAAACCGGAAATTTAAGCGAAAATCGCACAACCGAAGCTTCCAGGAGAAAAGGACCAGGTTCCACAAATGAAATTTAAATGTTATTTAGACTAGTGTTAAGTTGTTATTATATTTTAGTAGTTTTTTAAGTTAAAAATAATGTTCTGTTTTAAATATATATTTTTTTAAGTGAAATCTTATGTTTTTTTGCTATTTTCTATCTGTGCCTTTTTTGAAAAATCTGGAGGTGATAGAGAAAAACTTATTCGTACAACTTAGAAGTACATATTCGTAATCAGCACACGAAAATACCCAAGAATCAGCTATCGAATTCCAGAGAGGAAGTTATGACTCTCATTTTGCAGGCCTGTGACATCAATCATTATCATTTTTATAATCATAAATAGTATACGCAATGGCCAAAAAGATATTAAGGCATAATTCTTAAAATTGGAGCTATAATTATAAAATCATCTTACTGTAAGCGTTGATTTTTCTCAAATATTTGCGTCATTTTTCTCAAATATTTGTTTTTGTGGCTTGTCATTGTTTCACTATAAGCCCTTCAATTCTACTAAACCGTTTGTATTAAGTTAAATATCATACGAAATATCAACTATATCTCAAAACGAATAATTCTACTATATCGTATAAACTAAATTAAATACAAAACGATGGTATGTACTAAACTGTGTAAGTCACATTAAATTAAATACAAATGAAACCGCAAGTGTTTCATATAAATAATTACAGATACTTATTCTAGTTACGAAAGTTTATTAACAAAAACGGAGCATTTATACCTATTCGTATATTTCGACTAATTTTTAAATAAAAACATATACGAACAAACCGTAATTCAATAACGATCATTACTTCCTTTTTATTGGCTACTTTTGAACAATACATCTATTTAAAATCATTTGAAACATCTCTAGTTATAACCTCTCGTAATTACACTGTAATTATGATTTTCTATCCCTCAGGAGTTTACTACTTTATTTGCTCTAAACTTTATTTGATCTTGTCTCTCGTTACGAACTATAATAAAAAAACATGCGTAACTTTTAAATGATTTTAGATGGACTCTAAAATAAACAAAAATCAAGTATAGAGTTGATTGTAACTTTTCCTACCTAAATATCTATTTAAACTATATTGTAAATGTATAGTTAACACTCTTTTGTATACAATCAATTAGTTCGTTTTTCCTCTTGGGCCTTTACGGCTAAATGTTTTTTTTGTACCAATTGATACAGCTCTATAAAAGTTAGTTTGATCTGACCTGTTCCTTGCTTACCGTTAAATCTAAACATGTATAGGTGATCAATTACTTCCATTTTTTCAAATTAGTTATTTGCTTTTGGCACCTTTCCAATTTTTCGATAATTGCTAACGCTAACTTTAATCTAACTTTGTGTTTCCAAGAGGCTTTTAAGCATATATGTGTTCTATATAATAACTGTATTTTTGAGTCTAGTTGCAAAATTATACAAGAATTTTGTTACAAAAATCAAGAACAATATTTATTTGGTATTCTGAACTGCCTCATTTTTTAAAATTTAACGGTACCGGATTGATAGGTGATAAGTAGTCTGAAAATCTATAAAAAAAGTTGTTGCAAAAATAAAAGTACTTCACATGCTTAGAAAATCTAATATATATTTACCTTAAGTCAATAATTCCCTGATTACCTAACGCTGTAATTTATTACTCATTAGCAGTTAATTATGGTAATAAAAATAAATTATTTTCACGAGCTTGATGTAATTAATCAATTAGTTTAGACTTCATTATCCAATGAAACATTTTAATATCAGTTAAGACGTAATTAAAAAAGAAATCAAAAGTGTTAGTTCACAAAGTAAATAATTATTTGATCACAGACATAATAAGTTATATATTTGTATGATTTTGAATGAATAATATAAATGTTAATTTTAAATAAATTATTCTTTAAACAGTTATATTATTGATCCAAAATAAATAAAATTTATGTAATTAAAAGGTTGCTAAAAATGAGTGCCAAGGGCGCCAGTAAATAAAAAATTTATTAAGTATGGGTTATGTATATTTCTTTGGCTTCTCTAGTCTCGCTTGACTTCTCAAAATTGAATTTATATATGTAAATGGTTGCAAGAACCAGGTGCCACGAGCGCCCAAAAATTTAATATTTATTAAATAAACGCAATAGTATATATTTCTTAGGCTTTCCTGGCTTCACTTCACTTCTCAAAATAAATAAAAAAATTACGTAAATGACTAATAAAAATAGGTGCCACGGGTGTCTCTGAATTTACTTGTGCCCAAATAATAATAAATGCGTGGGGAAAAAACAAACCTTAAAATACGATAGCTTTTAAACTTTGAAATAATAATACTATTGTGTATTGCACCACAATGCACCAATACAATACATCACAATAGTTATTGTAATTATTTTTCATCAAAACAATACAATAGTTATTGTAATTGTTTTTCATCACAAAAATAGGGTAGACCGGGGCGATTTCGCTACGAGGGCTATTTCGCCACTTTTAATATTTCAAGAAAAAGATGTATAACACCATATTAAGATGATGTAAAATATTTATTATTTTAAAATCATTACCTTATAACTATTGATTGATCATTGTTGCCGCCTAATTTGATTGATTGTTGTAAATTTTAAATGAGATTTGCTATTTAATGTTATTAGTTGATATTATCGTGTAACTCATGCTCCAAGTGGTATTATTATTAATTTTGAGAAATTGATTGAATATACATTTATGAATAACTGCTAAAGCGAGAGCTTCATAAATTTGTAAAAATTATTTAACTGGCGTTCGTGGTATATATTTTAAATAGGTTTTTGTCCAAGTAGAACATTGTGGGGTGATTTCGCAACAGTATGATAGAATAGTCCCAGAGTTAAAAAATATATATAATGTACAACATTTTTGCTTTCTAAACAATATTTTATATTAGCATTTATTATTATATAAACAATTTTATAAAATCATTAGACATATATCAGGAATTATTGTATGATAAATTTATTAGAAGTATTTTGAAGATATAATAAATTAATAGTTTTTAGATATACATTTAAAACTAAAGTACTTTATAATTTAACTTAAAAATAGTTTTCTAAAATTCTCCTAAAATTTTGTATTTGAAAATGCCATTTGTTCCAATTGAATGAACTTCTTATATTCGCATTTCTTATCATTAAATGCTCACCATCGATGATTGTTTATAGCCACTATATCAATTAGCATGTTTAAAATCCACCATTATAAAATGCAAGCATCGATAAAAAGATAGTTATTATGCCAATCGGTAATAATTATCTTGTTGCATTTTCACCCCAGATGACATAATCTAAAACTCCCTGTATATTACCTATGTTTCAGATGGTACGCAAGAATCTCCCAAAGAAAAAGAAAACCGATAGTGATACCAATTGGCTATTCAAGCTGTTAAAGATTAACGGCAGCAAAAACATTTGGAGTACCGAGATTAACATTGAAAGATTAGATAAATGGACATCGATAATCAAGTTCTGTAGGAGGAAAAACAGTGTTTACAAAACAACAGGAACAAGCACTAGTTAACAGGCTTTTTTACTTATATAAAAAATAAAAAATTTTCCAATCTAAGTAACTAGAAGAAGAAGTTCTCCATCAAACAAAAAAAAGCAAGTGGCTTAAGAAAGAAAAGGAATTTTTTGCCCAACCAAAAAAAAGCATATGGCTTAAAGAAGAGGAAATCCCATAGTTTAAAATAATTATTAAACCAAGAGCTACCAAGTACATAAAAGCTTATAACAGAAACAGCAAAAAACAACTCACTGCTGTGCGTGCGGTGTGACATGGGTGGATTCATTAGAAGACTGGCTCCAATGCGTATCTTGTCATTTATGAGCATGTGAAATCTGCTTTTACATCGGCATGTGCACAGAGTGTGCTTAATTCGACAAAATATAATAGAGCTTTAACCCTTTTTAAATTGACATTGATTTATATAATATCTTGGATGTTGTTTTGAAACGTTTTAAAAAAGTAGTTTCTCAAAAGTACTCAATACTTTCAGTTATTTTAATGGTTATTATTTTTTTACAGCTTTAAAGAAAATTTTACAACTTTTACATACTAAATAAAGTGCCCTCTAAAAATGTAATCTACTTACTAATCTAAATACTCAGAAAAATTTCGATTTTAAGATTTGATACATTTGACAATTTTTATATTTTTCATTGTACAATGGATATCATTGACTATTGTAATAAGATAGAGCTCATTCAATCCAAGAAAATTAGCTGAAATTAGGGAAATAGTGCGTGTTTCGTTGTTTCAAGCATCCGTATCACATACATCGTAAATGACTAAAAATCAATGCAATTGCGCATTTCATTTCTAAATATATAATTTTTATGATAATCCTAGAAAAGGAGAAAACTTCAAAGGTTGAAGATAAAAAGAGATTGTACTTTTACCAATTTATTAATATTATTTTTTTAAAGAGCATAACGCATTTTTTATGAACACGCACACACATATATGTATTATGAATAGTGTGAACTTATAGTTTCTTCAGAACATACAGGACCCAAATTACTGTTGGTGCAACAGGAGCAAAGCTTTAAAACTGATTTATTTTGTCCAATTCATTGTATTATTGTATATCCCCCCCCCCCCTCCCTGCATATCTTTTCTTTTGCGTATTTCAACTTTTAAAACTTTGGCTCTTTGGGCGCTTTTCCCATTTTGGTTTATTTATTTTTTTTATTATCTTTTTGAAGAACTCCTTTTCTTATGTTTTTTTGATATGATTCATTTGGAATGCAAAAAATTGCTCTTGCGTAATAACTATTTACAATGAGAATTTAATTGTTTTTGTCTGAAAGCAAAAAGGAAATCGGCAATGTAGACGTACGTTTGTCTATTCAATAAAGACTTTTAGCTGATAGATTTTGTGTAGTGCGTATTAGTTTCGCAGAGTTGCAATTGGTTTTGAATTGAGGATGATAAATGATTTGATCTGAAATCAGTCAACAGAGCACGCCGCTGCTGCACTTCTGTTAAAACACACCGAACTCCTGCCAAGTTTCTGAGCATAATTTTCTAGCAATATAGTTTGCCAAAGCAAAACCACTAAGGTGCTAATTTATTATAGTATGGAGATATAAAATTCCTTTCTGTCAATAAAGTTAGTAAGCGAAATATATATTTACACATGGAAACACGAAAGTCATTATTATTATTTATGTATATCTCCGCGTTTTTGTAATGAAAGGTTTTTTCTTATTTAATTTGATCTTATCGTACATAATTTGATCTTATAACTTTGTGTCTGGCTAGGTCCATTGAGCTTAATAGTTGTTAAAAATTTAATACTGTGTTTTTTATCTTTATATTTAAAAATGTTTTCAAAATAAATTATAAAAAGTTCACAACTTTTATTAACTAAACCTTTAAATGTTTTCTGATAATCAAAATGCTTAAAGTCTTGCAACAAACTCAATTAAGTCTATTTTGAGATATTTCTAAAGAAATAAATCCTATAATCATAAAAGATTTAAATAATTTATAATAGTTGATAATAGAAAAACCAAATTGAATTAATTAAGGATGTGTTTATGTAGTAATTTACCTAATATAATTTATTGTAAATAATACAAATAAGAAAAATGTATATAATTAATAATTATTGTTAAATATGGATTTTTTATATTATTTACATGATTGTTTTTACTAAGTATTATATATATTACTAGTTATTTTTTAAATTTATTATATATAATATATATATATATATATATATATATATATATATATATATATATATACTATATATATATATATATATATATATATATATATATATATATATATATATATATATATATATATATATATATATATATATATATATATATATATATATATATATATATATATATATATATATATATATACTTGATATTTAGTTACACATAAAAAAAAAAATTAAAAATTAGTTTAAGTATTGTGATATGCAAATGGATAGCGGCCGTAGCAGTCCATTACCCTTGTACAGATCGAACTCATTAAGAGGAAACCTAAATCGTACTTCATTGGTCAGAAGAAATCAAAGCATGAGTGCAAAACAAATTAGTTTTTTTCGTAATGGAGATCGCTATTTCAATGGACTCAAGTTAGCTGTTTCAAATGAAAAATATAAGGAGTTTGATTCTTTATTAGCAGAGTTATCAAAAAAACTGGATCTACCGACAGGTGCTGTTAGATATATATTTAATGCTCAAGATAGTAGTATAATTACAGACATATCTCAATTACAATATGGTGTTCCATATGTTTGTTCTTCTAACAACACCTTTAGGGAAATAGAAGGAGGTTATGGGAAACAAATGCATAATTGGTCAATAACCAAGTCACCAAAATTAGATTCAAATTTTAATTGTTCCAAACCAAATATTTTAACTAATCATGATAATAATGGACAATTTAGTCATATATCAGAAGGAGAATCTGGAAAAGATTTTATTAAACCTAAGCTTGTGACTGTAATTAGAAATGGTAAACCTCCACAAAAAAAAGTCACTTTATTATTAAATAGTAAAACAGCCATCTCATTAGATCAAGTTTTAGATCAGTTATCTGCACGTGGTTGTCTTGGAAAGGTGGATAAACTTTTTACAGTTGATTGTCATGTGGTATGTTTATTTTTTCATCTCTTTTTTGTGCCAATATTATATCAAATTGTATTTTATTTTATACATACTAAATATAGTTTATAAATTGGAATTGAATTTAGACTAACAATACATTATCTTAGGCACAAAATACCTAAAAAAAATGTAATATAAACACTACAACTTGACTGTGGTTAGGTTAAGAGAAGCTTATAATATTTCTATTTTTTTAAAATAAAATTGCTTTTTTGAATTTAAATAAACTTTGTTTTGTTCAAAAAGATGTTTTACATATCTGCTTATTTTGTTACAGTATAATTTTTGCGGAATTTTTTTAATTTTATGTACAGACCTACGTGTCCGTTAAAACATGTATTTGTTGTCCTAATAAATATATATAAATAAATAAAAAGTAATGTTTTCAAGTGATATTTTCATAGTTAAAAATTATTACTTTTTTTCAATGTTATTTTATTTATTATTTGCTTTAATTATAGTGTAATTGATACTTTTATTTCTGTTAAGAATAAAAAATTTATAAAATGAAAAATCTCTTTAAAATTATCTAAATTTACTGCATTATCAAACTATATTTAAGATTATTAATCCAAATTTTAGCTTTAATGTTACTTCAAATAATGGCTAATATGTTGCTAAATAAAAATTTAAAAAACTTTAATGTTTCCCATTAGCCATTTTTCTTCCTACTATTTATGTTTATATAGTTTAATGGTATTTTTTTAAATTTTTTTATTTACATACATATTTTTTCTTGTTGAATTTACAATTTCAAAATTTTTATTTATTGTTTTTTACTTTTATTTAAATTTTTTATTTAATTAAATGATTAAAAAATTTAAAAAAAATTTGTATTCATTGGTTTTAACTTGAACAATTTTGTTATGTATTTAATTTGATTGATTTTTTACTTGTAAAACATTTTAAATCACTCAACTGGAAAAAACTTTCTCAAAATGTGTATTTATCGTGCATGATATTTTTTTTAAATATTGTATTTTTTTTGCATTTAATTTTACCTATAAAAATTTTATTTTTTATTTAATATAAATAAAAAATTTTTATTTCAAAGAATATGTGCATAATTTATTTTCGAAAACATCTCCATAATTTGAAACCGAGTGAAATCAAGATATTTAAAGGCTACTTAAATTTAGAACTTACACTTGCTTAAAGCCACATTAAATGCTTTTTTTATTTTTCATTTCATTATATTGTGTTTTATTTTGGTTATTAAAACTTTATTTTAAAGGTTGTTTAAACTTTGATTGTTTTTAAATAAATTCTCTTCTAAATAAAATTAAGTACTAATTCAATTAATTTAAACTGAAAATCTTTGTTTTAAAAATAAATGAACCAACTAAAGATAAACTTCAAACGTGTAGCAGCAGCAAAATACAAATACATTTTTACATTTATTGAAAATGTTTTAAACTTGAATTATATAGTTTATTTAGCTATAAATAAGTTATAAAGTTTAATAAGTTTATTAGGTCTAATACTTAACAAATTTAGTTTAATTTTTTTTTAAATTTATTTTAATCATAAAAAAATCATAAAATTACTAGGATACATTTGCTACCGCTTACATAGTTATAAACTTGGGCAATTTTATGTGAAAACATCTAGCAGCCCTGTCTCAGATTTAGCTAAGTTTTACATATCAAAGATTTTAATAAATTATGAACGTCCACAAAATTTCTTTATATAATTCCAACAGGTTTCAAAGTTATAACTATTTTAACTTTAGTTATAAAATAAATATAAAACATGAATTTTATATTTATCTAATTAAGAAGATAAAGAACTTTAATAAAAAACATAACAAAAGCTCAAAAAAAAAATAAAAATAAAATAAAAAAGGTTTTATATTCAACAGTTAAAAATTTATTAGTTATACTAATATTCAATTCAATCTTATATATTTGCCTTAATCTTGTTGTTGGGACATTGATTACTGCAATTTAATTTGACAGTGGTACCCAACAGACATAAGCTCTTGGTGGCCAAATAAAGTTTTGAGAGACTTTGAGGGTGCCTAAATGTAATTTGAATATTATTTATAGTAATATCTATCTTTGTAAAAATGCCTACCAACCAAAAGGAACTCACATGCTACAAAATCATTTAGATTTGGTACAACCATATACTTTTGAAAGTATAAATCTGTCTGCACATTGATGCTCTTTTGTTCTTTTAAAACTAGTTTCAAAATTTGAAATAAGTATGTAATGGTGATAACTTCTAGTCGCTGGAACAGTTTTACCCATATCAAATTGTTCCATTAGTTGTTTAATACTGTCAAGTTACTTCTTCTTTGAAACCAGTTGGAATGTCCAATTTTTAAAAAATTAGATGTTTTCACATGAAATTGCCAACTTGTCAATAGTGTTATAAATCCAGCCCCAGAAAAACTGTAAGATTTAGCAGTATTAGATTATGTAATCTGTCACTATATAGTGACAATTTAAACAATTTATTCAAAACTTATAATAGGATTAAAATTGCTAAATGAAATTGTACAAAAGCTTCAACTATTATGAGATTCTTTTATTTTATTAATTAAAAATCATTCAATGAAATATTAATTTTGAGGTTTTAATTGTAACTATTTATTTTTAAATTACACCTGAACTATTTTTTTTAACACTTTGGTTTTTATCACTGATAAAGTAAAAAAAAACTTTATAGTTCTGGTGAAGGAAACTTTGGACTATTTTGTAATAGCACAGCAGTATCATGTTGGCATCAATTTACAAGTTTATTTTATTATTTGCATTTTAAATCCCATTGTATTAAACATGAGAAACTGTATAACCCACTAAAATTTTGTTTTCCTGGCGCAATCAATATAGTCTGAACACTAAATTAGATCACTAAATAAAATGACACAAAAAAGCTTTACATTCACTGGACACTTGCATATTTTGAAGGATAACTTTCAAAATCTCTTAAAACATAGAAAGTAAAACATTTTACTAGAAAATTGCAAGGTATAGCTATATAATAAATCATCTAAGTTTGGAATTTTTTATAAACCCAGTCCCGGTCTTTTTTGTCTAGATTTGCGCTTTTGAGCTGAAGGGGCGAGAGAAGGTTGTAACAATAATATACATTTACTTTACATTAATTACTAGTTTTGCTTATCTTTATAGCATAGGACTATAATAGTGAAAGAATAGATTGCTGCCTCATGGCAAACCCTCAGTCGATGTAGCAGCACTCCTTTGTAGCATCAGGCTATAAGAAAGTTGGTGTATGCACTGAAGCCCCTGTTATTAAAAAATTAAGTAAAATTAAACTATATAAAAAATTAACTTACAAAAAGTCATAAATGTCTTAACTGCTGTAATGTTTGACACATGGATAATGTTTACACTATTATAAAAAAAATTCTGTAAATTGTTTGCTTCTACTTTTTTTGAAATCATGTTTTTAAAAGTTTAATGTTATTATTTTTTAGATTATTTTTTATTGTTTTGAATGTGTAATAATTTTCAAATTTTTACTTGTAAATGTAATATACATTTTAGGAAATATTATTATACGCAGGTGCTGTTTTAAGAATGGACCAGTTAAAAATAAAATCATAAATTTTTTTTATCTTTCAATTCCAATATGTATTTTGACATGGTGTTATTTGAATACTTTTTATTTTTAAGGATTGATTATGATTGGCAAAATATTTTTTTCCATTCACCCTCATCCACCCGTTCACTATATTGTTTATCAGGTACATTCATAGAAGAAACAACATATTTAAATAAGCTTTTTTTTTCATATACATTTTCCACTCATTGGGCAATAGTTTTTTTGTTTGCAACTTTCTGTAATTTTTTCATTTAGTTTAACAAAACAAAAATGTGAATTAATACACACACACACACACACACACACACACACACACACACACACACACACACACACACACACACACACACACACACACACACACACACAAACTTGTGCAACTGTAGCTAAGTTTAATTAAAATTTAATTAAAAATTTTATGCAATTTATTAGTGGGGAGGGGGAAGTGTTTATTGAGCAATTTAAAAAAAATATTTTTCCTATGTCAGTGGTAATATTTTTGCTATATGAGAAGTGGGGGTGGGGGGGAGGGGTTTAAACCAAATTATGCTTCTAGTTATATTACACTTTTTTGCATTTTTTTTTCAGAGCCAAATTTTAGTTCAAAATTTTAAAATCCAGTTTTTTTAAGGGCTTCTTCATAAATATCTTTAGAGGAATTAAATACATTTTTATCAGAGGAGTTTTGATTTAGCCTGTTAATAATAGAAACTGTTAATAATAGAATATTAATATGCAATAATTCATCATCCATTATAAGACATTCTTTCTGTTTAGTTTAGTTTGTAAGCCCCTGCTTCCCATAGCTTGGAAGCAGGGGCTTACAAACGAAAAAATAAATTTTGTAGAGTTAGGAAGAAGTTTTTGCTAGGTAATTTCATTCTTTATGAATGCCTGATTATCAATTAACTATAAATATGATTATCAATAACAATAAATCGATGGCCAACACTTTTCTTCATTTTAGGTAACTTCTGGGGTATCTCAAGGTTCTGTCCTCGGTCCTGTTTTGTTTCTTATCTACATTAATGATCTTCCTGACCACCCTACATCTAAAGTGATTCAACTTTTTTTTGCATCTGTTTACTGACTTAACTTTATACTCCTGTTTTGACAAAAAGTCTTCTTTTTTTGATTGCTTAGAACAGGCAGTTAATCTTGAATCTGATCTCACTTCTGTAAGAGATTGGAGCTTGCAATGGCTTGTGAATTTTAACTCCAACAAAACCCAGTTATTTGCTGCAAACAACTATTGCAATACTGTCTTACAACATTTCTTTATTGATGACTCACTTACAACATTTCTTAATTGATGAATAACAACCCCCTCACTTAGTCATCTTCTTTACGTCTTCTTGGATAATCGCTCACTACTGACCTCTCATGGAAACTATATATGCAACAATTGTTAAGTTAGCATCTGTTAAGGTTGCTTCTCCTTATCGTGCTTGTCATTTTCTTACTCCTGATTCCATTCTCTACCTCTATAAATCTCTCATTCATCTCTGTATGGAATATTGTTATCATATTGTTGTTATAATAATTTTTCTAATGATGCTCTTTTTCTTCAAGACTAGGTAAAAAAATGGATTGTAAACACAGTTGGACCCGCTCTATCATCCAAGCTTGAGCCTTTCTCTCATTGTTGTCAAGTTGCATCTTTTCTCTTTTCTACAAATACTATCATGATCCCTGCTCAAACGAGCTATCATCTTTAGTTTCATCTAACAAAAAGTCATTCTTGCTTGACTTGTTATTCAGCAAAGTCTCATCCTTTTATTATACCTGTCTTGGCATGCTCTAAAAAGTTTTATTTGTATAATTTTCTTCCCCACACATCAACACTTTGGAACTTTCTCTCATCTTCCTGTTTTTCTGACTCAACTTAACTTAAATAGTGATTGCCTTGTAAGTTTGTAAAAAAACTAAAAAAAAAACTGTTTAGTTGCATTGAATGTTTTAAATGTCATTCAACTTTAGCATTTTTAGGCAGTTTTCAAAGAACAATTATTTTTTCCAACATCTTCACTTCCAACAAGGCTGTCAGCAACCGCTATAAGAGTTAGGAGTTACTGGGAGAGAAAAGATGAAGTTTGTAGAGCAAGATAATAATTGACAGATGGCTTGAAATATTGCAAATTATATAAATCTGGAAAACAAGATGAAGGAAGCGAATTTTAAAGAACTCATGTACGTGGAAAAAAACTAGATGAATAAGAATTTTTAGAGCACATAGGAACAGTCACAGTGAACAGATAAGACTTAATAGAATAAAGAGTAACTTGAGAGTGAATTTTAGTAGATGGCCCAAGAGACTAGCTCTTTAGAGCGGTACCTATTATAGTATTTATAGAAAAGAGAAAGAAAAGCAAAGTTATGGCGTTATGATAATGGTTGGAGGTTAGCTGCAAGAGCAGGTCCAACAATGTTTACTATGTGTTTTTGCACCTTAAAAGAGAAAGAGTATCATTAGAAGATCCACTCCAGATATAGCAACATTATTCCATACAAGGACAAATTTGAGATTTATAGAGATAAAGAATAGAATCCGGAGTAAGAAAATGGCAAACAGAATAAAGAGATGCAACAGGATAAAGAGATTCTGATTTTGCAATGGATTTGATATATGATTTCCAAAAAAGATCTAAAGAGTTATTCCTAAGTAAGAGTTGATCCATAAGTAAGAGTTAATCCTAGAAGATGAAGGGTAGACAACTCATTGAGTACATTACTGTTCATAGATATAGGAAGATCTAGGTTGTTGTGATATTGATTAGCTGAAAAACATTGAGTATTATCTGAGTTAAAGTTAACCAGCCACTGCAAACCCTATGCTGTAGCAGAAGTGAGATCCTCTTCAAGCTCAAATGCCCCCTACAAGCAATCAGAGTATGTTGGCTTCTTATCAAGACAAGAATAAATCACAATATCATCAGCAAACAATTTTACTTTAGATGTGAGAATATCTGGAAGATTGTTAATGCAAATTAAAAAGAGTCTAGGGCCAAAATTAGAACCTTGAAGAACCCCTGAAGTTACAAGATATGGAGAAGAGTGCTGTCCATTATGGACAGCGTTAATACTACGATTGGTAAGGAAGGATTCAATAATCTTAAAGATGTCACCTAATACACTTTAAGTAGAAAGCTAATGGAGAAAACCAGCATGCCAAACTTTATCAATAGCTTTAGAAATGTCAAGAGCAATCGCCTTAACATCTCCATATCTATCTAATGCACAATAAAACCTATAGCTGTAGAAGAGTCTAAGCAGGAAATCACTTAGACTCTTTAATTTGCATTAACAATCTTCCAGATACAGAAGCTGTAGTGATACGAGAAGGTGAATATTTCACATTGTCTGGAAAACATATTGGAAAGTTGACTATTTGAGTTAGGGATTGAGAAAGGCAAAAGTTGTGGGTCTTAGTGCCTGCAGAGTCACTGACTCTAGAGCCAACCCATTCAGTGGGATGAGCATTAAAGTCACCAACAATAACAATATTGGCTGATGGATAAAGAGAGAACTGGGTCATTTTGATCAGAAATAGCATCAAAAAGAGTGCAGTCTTGAGATGAAGGAGAGCGATATAGAACAAAGTGAAAGGCGATAGAGTGAAGTGGTGCTAAACGAAAGCACATAAAAGAATAGTCTGTGGATTCAAACCTAGTTACCAGGCAAATGGATCAGTTCTTACAAATGTAAATGCCCATGCCAAGCATGTGACTATTGAAGTCTTTACAAATTAAAGAAAGATAACCATCAACACTAAGATCACAAGATGAGACAGCCAAGTCAAATTAGTCTCACAAAGAGCAAGTAGGTTTGCAAGTAGTAAGATTCAACAGAAGAAAAGTTACTTTAAAGGCCACGAATATTAGTGAGTAATAAATTAAGAGAACTTGGTGATTACGATAGTTTTTGGAGTTTTTGGTAATTTTTTAGTCATTTTTAAATTTGTTAAAGAACCTGAATCAAAGCACAGATAATACTCAGTACACTATTTAATAGTCCCAGCAATTGCCTCATTACTATTAATAAACCCTAAGCTGTAACAATGGGCTCTAAATGTGGCCTTGACAATGCACACCATAAGTACGAACAGGGACACCATCCATACAAAACATGGCACTGTTAGTACTCTGATATTTTATAGCTGTTAATGGAATCAGCCTCTCTGAAAGCCAGTCTAATAGATCAAGAAGGGGTGCGAGGCTGATCAACAGATAGAATCTGTTTACCCATTGAGCTTTTGCCTAGGAGGCCTTCTACAAGACAATACCTTGATGCATTTAGTGTCTACCCAAGATGAGTATTTATATCAAGACCCCATCTTTAGCCTTTACTCAACCAAGAGCCACAAGGCAAGAGGTATTTTAAGTCGGAGTTGGCTTCTCCTAGCCTTCGCCTAAAAAAGCATATCCTACAAGGCACCTGGACATGAAGTAGGTTGTACTGGGTTATATGCTATCAGTAGCAAGATAACTTGACCTGACAAAAAGAATTTTGCAAACTTTTAAAAGAATTTAGCCTTTTTATTCTTTACTTTGCTCCAACTTTTTTTACCTATTATTATAGGTAAACAATCTTTACGCTTCTATAAAAATGGATAAAACCATAATTTTCTTATTTAAATCATTTTATAAACTATTAATTTTTTTATGATGTGTCACATGTTTTTAAAGTGGCATTAAAAAATACACAGCATAAAACTACTGTTCTTTAAAAACTACTGTTCTTTGAAAACTGAAAATATTTAAGAATGATTGTTAATTGTTCTTAAGTGTTTTAATTTGATCCTCTACTAACAACTAAAACCCTGTAATTTTATTATCTCAGCTCGCTCAATCCTTTGTTTTCATTTGACTGGCTCCTGTTTAGGCAATCATTTTGTCCTGGCTTTATTCTAGCAGTTGTCAAATGAATTTACAAACTTTTGTTATATATTGTTATTTTTTTATTATTATTATTTTTTACAAATAACAAAAAGACAGAAAAACAATTAATGTGTTGAATGTTTAAGTGGTTTTGTAAAATTCTTCATATGACTTTAGTAAATTTTCAAATGTCAGAAGGCAAGAATAATTTTTTTTTAAATTTTTTTTTTTTTTTTATGAAAAAATCCTTTTTTTAAAAAAAGTTTGATTTTAATGAATTGGATAATTTTTCTAGGTTAAAATAAATAATTTATTTTCTAGGTTAAAAAAAATAATTTATTTTCTAGGTTAAAAAAAAAAAGATTTGTTTTCTAGATTGAAAAAAATAATTTATTTTTTAGGTTAAAAAAAATAATTTATTTTCTAGGTAAAAAGTTTGAAAGATCTTTTTGATGATGATACTGTTTTCATTGCATTACAAGCAAATGAAAAGTTTCCAGATGATGGTATTGAACTTGATCCTAATAGTGAGTGTGCATTTATTTTAAAGATTTAAAATTTTAAGCAGTTTTTCTTACACCAAGTGCTGCTATTTCTACACTTAAGATATTGGTAAGAGCCTTATATGTAAGATCTCTTATGTTATTAGTTATATCTTTTCTATGCGCAACTCATTTTTTTTTAAAAACAAGCAAACTAAGTTTAATAAGATTGCAATGTTCATTTAATACTTTATTAATGAGGGAGCTCATATATACTACTCATTTTTTATTCTAAAAATGTTAATTTTTATAAAAACGTTACTTACTTTTATGAGTAATACAATTAATTATTTAAGATATAGGATAATTGGAGTTTTATTGAAAAAAATATTTCTCAACGTACTTAAATGCTTATCTAAAAAATACTTACATATATTTGTATATTAAGAATGTATAAAGCCTGGTTTTTTCCAAATACAAAACCCAAACATTCAACCTTGAATTTTTGAACACCAACTAGTTAAACAGCCAAACCAATATCTGCCATTGCTATTCCCAAATACAATTTTTAATTTTGAAATTTTTTCAAGATGAGAAATGTAAAAGCAAAACTTGATTGTTTATAGATTCGAAACTTGTTTAAAAACTGTATTACATTAACAGTTAGAAGAGATTTAAATCTCTTAATCTGGAATTATTATTAAAGAGATTATTAAACGATTTTGACTATTGATAGTAAGTTTATTATAAAAATAATCCATTGCAAAGTTAACATTTATTAAAGTTGCATCTTCTTATTTTGCTTGTCTTTTCCTTACTCTTGATTTCATTCTTTACCAATCTCACACACATATATATAATGTATATATATGTGTGTGTGTGCATGTGTGTGTGTGCGTGTGTGTGTGTGGCGTGTGTGTATGTGTATGTGGCAGGTGAGACTCTTTGAGCCATACTAAACGTAACATACCAAGGAGAATGGAAACTCAGATATGAATCCCCATAGTTTAGTTATCGATAAGAATAGGAAGAGCTTGTTATACTTGGATTTTAATCTCCCTAGTAGTAGTATCACAGTAAAAATACTCAGTCTTACTCTGCTACACAGCGACATGCCAGGAAAGGCATTTGGTTGTTTAAAATTACTTTGAGTCTTAATAATTATTAAGACTCAAAGTAATTTTAATTGTATAATCGTATTATGGAAACTGTCCACACTTAAGTGGGAAACCAGCGACATAAGTGTGGAACCTGTGGAACCAGGGACATAAAAAACTTTACCTAATCAGATTTGTGACAGTGATTTCTATTCATGTAGATTTGTGATGACAATTTTAAAAAAAAGATCATTAACATATAAGTATTATATGTTAAAATAATGGATAGTTTTCAACATATAATACAGAACAATCTCTCTAATTCGAATCTCCTTAATTTGAAAACCTCCATAATTTGATTAAATGCTAAGTCACCGTAAAAAGTTTTTTTTTTTACGCTTCTACAATAATGTCAGTTTTGAACTTTTTAACTTGACTAATTTTTTTTAAATTCTCAGTATGTTTACCATTGTAACAATGGGTTATCGTATCACACCTTACAGAGAACTTGACTAATTTTTTTAAAGAACTAAATCTTTAGGTGCATCTAGTATAGTTATTTGATTGTCCTATATAGGCTGCACTTTATGATTTTTCTGTAAACAAATCTTTCTAGAGGTGAGGATGAGATTAAAAGACTAATAATAAAGTAATCAATATATATCAAATAGCATCTACCTGAATGGTTGTACATAAAAATATTATACAATAGATGATCTGATAGATAAAGTGAATTTTGTAATCTGATGCTTTTTGATATTTATAATAATAGTATATAAATATATATAATTTAATATATAATTTATATATTATATATAATATATTATATAATTTGATATAGTTTAAGTTATAATATAATTATCAATTCTCAGTATGTTTACCATTGTAACAATAGGTTATCGTATCACACCTTACAGAGAACTTAAACGGCCAAGTAGTATGACAGTGAAAAGGTCAAGTTCATTGCGAAGTCGTAAATACAAAGATGAAAATCAAAATCTATCATCAAGTATTTGATTAATTAATATATTTAATATAGTAACACTTTAATGTTTTTCTATAATTTTTTTTTTTTTGTCTTTTTGCGGTTATTTTATTACTTTTTAGTTAATGGTCATACAAGCAGCACACCCATTAATAAGGTATTCTGTTTGATAATTATATTTAAAAAATAAATATGTAAATTTCGATATCATATATTATTATTTTTTTAAATTGCTTTTTTGAAATTAATGTCAAAAGTTTTAAGCAGCTTTTTTTTTTAAATCTTTAAATATTTTATACATTTTTTTTTAATTTTTAAATATTTTATACTTCTTGTAAACACATCAATTGTTGTATATAAATACTCTCCCCTTTACCTTTATATATTGCATATTTTCATGTTTTTTTTTAAAAAATTTTTTTTTAGTTTTTCATTTCATACACACAAAGATATTTTCTGAAAATCATTATAAAATATTTAAAATATAGTTTAATAGCAATAAGTATTTTTAAATATATATTTATTTTTATTTTTGACATGTTTCTATACCAGTTTTTGTAGTGGCCGTTTTTAATTCTTAGTATTTGATCCTGCATCATTTCTTATTTGTACATTTTGTTTTTAACAATACAGAAACTTGTTAGTTTTCTGTTGTTATTAAAGATATTTTTTGTAAACTACAACAACGCACTGAACATTTTGCAATAACATAATTATAGTATACATGTTTAATTATGTTTTATTATAGAGTTATGTGTATAAATGGTAAAATGATACATAAGCTCAAGGCATAATAGTGTACATACATGTTTGAGTTTTATTGTGTTGAACTTCTAAAAGTCTAAGTCTTGAAATCTTGGTTTTGTGAAAATTTTCAAAGTCTTGGTCTTGGTTTGACTTTTTAATGTCTTGGTCTTGGTATTGCTCTCAAAGTCTTTAGTCTTGCTCTTTGTCTTGATCTTGAGCCCAAATGATTGGTCTTAGTTTTGGTTGTAGTCCTTTACTGTCTTGACAACATCTCTGGATGCACTTATCAAAAAATGCAAATTTTTATATATCTTTCGTAAGTAAAACTTACGAAAGATATATAAAAATTTGATCAAAAAGTTTTTGATTAAATTTTTTTAAATTTTCTACCAATTTAGTCTTATACATTGCTTGATTGATTTAACAACCAAAATTAATAATACTTGGCTTAGGTTGATTTAACAACTAAAATTTATAATACTTGGCTGAGATTTTTCTCTCGTTTTGTTTTTTAGAAATTAATCAAAAAAAAAATTAAATTGTATTTTGATAAGAAAGTGAGCCCATCTGTTTCAAATATTGCTAATAACTTAAATATGAGAAATTTATTGACATTGTAATTTACTCTAGTTATTATGTTATTGGAAACATTTTTACTATTATGGGTTTTAAGTTTGAAATTTTGAAAACCACATTTTTTAAGAGCATTCTTGTTTGGAGGAGTCAAATACATTTTCATTAGAGGAATTTTGTTTCAAATTGAACTCAGGATTGTTTTGGAGTGGATTTTTAGTTCAGTACCAGCCTCTGTAATTTTTAGTTTAGTACCAGCCTCTGTAATTTGAATGGGGAAAAATATAAGTTGGAATAAGAGATTTTTGAATTATAAAAAAAAAAATTAACTTTTTTTAAAATATTCTAGTCAAAGAAACAAATAGAAATGAAAATAATGATTTCTAGGCCTTATATTCTTCTCAGATTCTTATGCAATAAATAAATATATATATATATATATTTATATATATATATATATATATATATATATATATATATATATATATATATATATATATATATATATATATATATATATTTTCAGCATTCAATTGTTTGAACATATATATTAAAATTGTTAAACTATCAATTTTCAAAAACAAAAAAAAACTATTCCAAGCTTGAAGATTTGTAAAGCTTAACTCATAAGTTATTAGGTTTTTCTTTGAGCAGCGAACCACTAGTTTCAAAACTTTTATTGCAAAACAATTAATTAAGCTTTCATTTATTTGAACCATTTAAGTACAGGTTTGTTGACTTGATAATATGTATAAACTTTTATCTGACAAATTTCCTTGTCAAAAACTGTCAAATATTTTACCTTTATTATTTTTCTAGGATGAAAGACTGTTTGATGGAATATCATTCAAATAAGATTTTTGGAACCTCTTTATTTTTTTTTCTTTTAATAATTTCAGCAGAGCTTCCTATTTTTGCTTTAAATTGTTTTCTTTATACAGTCATTTTGACTCTGAGATTTTTGTTAAACAGAAAGACAATACATGCTAATTATTTATTAAAAACATTTTAAATTTGAAGAGTTTGATGGTTTAACAACTTTTTATATGTAAAAAATTAACAAAATAAGGCAGAGAGAATCTTACTGATATGTCTGAAAAATCCATTTGAATTGTGCAGATTTTTGAATATAAAAATTATGGTTAAACATAAGGGTTTTTTAAGTGAATTTAATGGTGACTTGGCATTTAATCGAATTATAAAGACTTTCAAGTTAAGAAGATTCAAATTAGATTTTACTGTATTAATATACGATTATTAATCATTTGGTTTTTCAAAGGGCTCATGAATTTTCAGAGAAGTTAAATGTGACAACATGTAATTTAGTTTTTCTATTTTTCATTCATTTCTGAATAGTAACTGGTTTTTTGACAAAACAATAAAATAAAATAAAAAAAATTTATTGTTCTGTTTTTTTAAAAACATGGAGCACTTTTTTTTTTGTAGAAGACACATATATGTATATATATATGCAACCCTCGGAATTAGGGTCAGCATTCGGCAATGCCGACCTAACTGCCAACCTAAAAGTATTTGAGATTGGCAAAAAATTGCCAACCTCGTTTCTATGTTTTATGGTTAGATCTTTGTATTAAATAATTTTTGCCGACCTGATGTCGACCTCAAAAAGATTGTGGTTGGCAAATTATTGCCGACCTCATTTTTCCTAATTCCGAGGGCTGCATATATGTATACATACATACATTTATAACAAAATTAAATTTTTACTACTTGCCTGAAGGTTGTGGTAACACATGAAACTCAGAGTTGCAATATTAAATTATATTATAAACATTAGCATTTAGCTAATTCCTGACACTGTGGGTAACAGTAAAATCTATTCATACATAACAATATTGAAAAAATAAATGAATTATTTTTAAAAAAAAGTTTCTAATATTAAAATGATACTAAGAAAATAATAAATAGTACTATTTAATATTTTCTTAGTAATATTTTAATATAAGCAATTTTTTCTTAAAAAAGATTAATTTTTTGAATTAGTTATTTTGTTATTGTTGAAAAGTGTTGTAGTATAGTTTTTTTTGGGAAATTTCTTTTTAATTTTTTCTTATATCTTGCATTTGACACAAGTTTTATGGGTCATTTATAGCTGTTAATCATAAATAATAAGTTTTTTTATTTTTTTTTAGCTTATGAACCTTAAAGGTAAGTCAAATAATAATAAAAATATATTTTTTTAAATTTAATTTTATCTTATTTGAGTTTGAATTTTTTAAAGTTATATTTAATGATAAAATCTTTTTTTTTTCAACCTTTCTTAATCTTCTTTTTCATATACAATTTTTTCTCTTTTTTTTTTATCCAAATTCATCTCAATAATACCTGATATTTTGTTTAGTTCTCCGCCCAAAAAGTACATCAATGAAACAGATCGAACAAAACAATGAAGAATTGTAATTTAATTTTTATAAAAAAATTTTATTTTTGTTATTCATATAATTAAATCGTTGTCATGGTGCAATTAAATGGTTTTCATGTTGTTGTAAGTAAGTTGTTGTCATATAATTAAATCGTTGGCGTGGTGTAATTTAATGGTTTTTATATGTTGTTGTATTTAAATTGTTGCCATTTAATTAAATCGTTGTCATGGTGTGATTAAATAGTTGTTGTAAGTAAATTGCTAACATATAGTTAAATGGTTGTCATGGTGTAATGAAATGGTTTTTGTATGTTGTTATAAGTAAATTATTGATTAAACCAGTTACAGAATCATTTAGCAATCACAATGTTGCAATATAGAATTATATACCAATCACAATGTTGCAATATAGAATTATATACCAATCACAATGTTGCAATATAGAATTATATACCAATCACAATGTTGCAATATAGAATTATATACCAATCACAATTTTGTGAATCAATATAGTTATCAAACTATTTTTTTGAAAAGTTTTTAGTAAACTTGTTCCTTCTAAACTCTTGCACAATATTATGTTTTAAAAATAATTATAAATTGTATTTTTTTAAAACTTCTTTTTTTTAAGCAATACTCAATAATCTATGATATATCAAAATGTACAATTTATCATTTATAGTAGATATGAATGATAAATTGTTGTTGTTGTTGTTGTTGTTGTTGTTGTTGTTGTTGTTGTTGTTGTTGTTGTTGTAAAAGAATAAAAAAATCTCTTTAAGATGTTCAATAGATTTTAAATAAATATTTTTAAAGTTTTAAACAAATGCTTTTCAAATATTTTACAACATTCTGAGTGAAAGTTAAAAATTTTAAAACTTTTTCAGAATGTTATAAAGTAGTTTTCTTCTTACAAGTTTATAATTTTTAATGTTATCTCTCAAGTGTTAGTTGCAACTCTTTTACACATCAATTTTGTTTCTCCATGTTTCTATTGGGTTATTTTTTGTTTTTATTGATAAGTTTCAATAGAACATCATGTATTAACTTAGACAGGGTATTGCGTCACTGTTAAAATATTTTCAGTTTTTTTTTTCTATACTTGAAGTCTTTTTAATAACTTAATTTAGTTTTCATACATTCTCTAACACGACAACATTTAAAAATTTTTTAGATATCCAACATCCGTATTTGAAAGTGAATCATCGGAATCAGGTAAATTTAAGTGATAAATTTACAGCTTTTTTTAAATATTGTTTATATATATATATATATATATATATATATTTTTTTTTTTTTCAATTTTCAGACCTATAATGCATTTGCTTAAATTTAAAAAATTAAAATAACTTAAAATTTTTACACTGAAAATACGACGCATTCATATCCACATTTTGCCATAAAACATTTGGTTACTAAAAGACAGAACTATTTCAAAATGTTTGCAACGAAATGACAACTTTTTCAACGAACAAAATAATGATCAAGTAACAGAGACCAGACCAGAGAGCTTAATGAACAGTATTACTTTGTAACAAACAAGCTAAATATATCTCATGCTTTTTATCGTAGGCGAAGAAAGTCATCCTCTGACACCCTGAGATCAATTAAAAAATCAAAAACTTGATAGGCTATTCAGTTGACACAAATTGTCAGCATAGCTGTCTCTGGCTAAAATGATATCCCGTGTGCAAACATTTTGAAGCTAGAACAATAATACATATACCTGCGTGATGCATGTTCATTCTCTTTGTTTGTAACTTTACTGCATGCCACTGGATTTTCATGCCACTGGATTTTTTTAAACCTTTTATTTAATTTGTTTCGTCTTGTAAAAGTTATTTTTAAAGCATATACCCATTATAGTATTAATAGTAGATCGAACGGAGATAATTTCATTTTAGCCAGGGTCACAAAGGGAAGAAAAACGAAGCGCTGTGCTATGGATATTTATAATACTGTTTGGTTGAGTGATTTTGAATCATCAATGAAGTCATTTGGAAGCCGGTCTGGTTTTTCGTCGTTAAACCAAAGTCAAATATCTTTCAGTGAAAATAGTGGCAAAATTGTTCACTCAACTCCAAAAAGTAATTTATCGAAAGCATCAAAATGTCTTAGTGAAGATGAAAGTTGTTCCAACAGTAGAGTTTCATCAAAAATGAGATTACATAGAACACTTAGCTTACCTGAATCAGATTTACCTCATATTAATGGAGAGGACTTGCAAGAGCGTTTTACAAGACTACAACTGGAACAAGAAAACCGTGAGTTACGCTTCTTAACTAGACAGTTGCAAGAAGCATTAGAAAAATTGGAAGAAAGACTCATGATTGATATAAAATTACGAGAATCTGAAAAGAAACCTTGTCCAAAGTGCTCTTCAACCAAACCCAATGTTTCCTCAGAAGTAATTGTGAAACCACTTGACGTTAACTCTCCTGATAGTCTTGAAGAATCTAGTTGTAAAAACAAAATTATTGATTTTAATAATGACACAACCAATCCGAAAGAATTTCTTAAGATAAAGGATAAAAATGAAAGTGGTTATAGTACATTTATTAATGAAAGTTTAAGTGGAAGTATTAATGACGATGATTCACTAAAAACAAATAGCGAGGAAAGTTTCACACGAAAAGGTTATCATTACATGGAATATAGTGAGGATTGTACATCTGAAGAAGAAAGACAATTCTATAAATCACGTCTTGCTCGAAAGAGAAAACAACAATATGATAATAGCGTGTGTTGTATTACTCAATAAAAATATAAATTATTTCTTATTAGACAATATTATAATAAGTAACTTTTAAAATAAACTTTAAACGTAGTTATTAAAGATATGTATATAAAACATTTAACATAGTAGCATCTAATATAAATAAAATAAACTATAAAAATAAAAATAAAAGTAACAAATAAAAATAAAAATTTTAAGATAAAAATAGTTAAAAATTTTAAATCTTTTCAAAATTACGCATTAAGGAGTTTTTTTTTTTTTTTTTTAGTTTTTAGTTTCTGTTATTTGTTAATGTATTTCATATTATTTCTCTGTTCGGAGAAATTTAAGTATTTTTAATTGTAGCACATAAAACATGTTGTTATTCAGATTGTTTTATAATGATTTTTAATATAATTTTTTTTTATATATAATTGTTTAAAAAAGATCCTTAGGCAGTAAGTACTTTTACAAAACAAGACTTTATGACTCAAAATTTTTACAAAAGAAGACGTTATGACTTCATTATATTTTTAGATTAATAAGATTTTAGATAAAATACCATGTTTTCACTTGTATATCCTTTTAACCTTTCATTTTTGTTTTCCTATATATATATATATATATATATATATATATATATATATATATATATATATATATATATATATATATATATATATATATATATATATGTATATATATATATATGTATGTATGTATGTATGTATGTATGTATATATTATAAATATATATATATATTATATATATATATATATATATATATATATATATATATATATTAGGGTGCATCCAACGCCCCATACATTCAAAAATTGATCTGTCCCTATTCTTAAAACTTTCTATTGGTTCTCACAAGACACCCTGTTAAATTTTTTCAAAATTGAATGAGATTTAGGGGGGCCACCTCAAGTCTGAAACTTGCAACAAGACCCTAAACAGAAGGAAAAAAAGTTTTTCAAAAGTATGTCATGTTGGGTCTCAAAAGAAGCGAAACTTTATAAAAATTTCAAAAATAGTTATCATTTTTTTTGTTAAAAATACCTTGAAAATTTTTTTTGACAAAAACATGAAAAAAAAGGTTTTTTTTAATTTTTTGTTAAAAAATAATAATTTTTATGCAATAAAACTTAAAATAATAATTCTTGTGTAAAATTTTGTTATTTTTGAAATTTTTATAAAGTTTCGCTTCTTTTGAGACCCAACATGACATACTTTTGAAAAACTTTTTTTCCTTCTGTTTAGGGTCTTGTTGCAAGTTTCAGACTTGAGGTGGCCCCCCTAAATCTCATTCAATTTTGAAAAAATTTAACAGGGTGTCTTGTGAGAACCAATAGAAAGTTTTAAGAATAGGGACAGATCAATTTTTGAATGTATGGGGCGTTGGATGCACCCTAATATATATATATATACATGTATATATATGTGTGTGTATGTATATATATGTATATGTGTATATATATATATGCTTGCAACATTCTTGAAGACTTGAATAGATGATATATTTGTGTGTGTTTATAAGGACACGATTTCTTAATATTTATGATAATTCCTAAAATGTACGCTTTAATTTTTCAGAAAAAGAAGAAAAATTGAGATTAATGAAAAAATATATTGCTGCCCTAACCCAAAACCTTAGTGGGCAGTTACGGCAATCCCTTGCATGTTCTACCTAGATCAAACAAGCTAAATATATCTCATGTCAGTCAGTGTATGCTCACTGAGCCCCCTCAGCTACCTATTTTAGTATGACATCATCAATGTGTGTGTAATGCTGCATTCTTATATATATATATATATATATATATATATATATATATATATATATATATATATATATATATATATATATATATATATATTAATATATATATATATATTATATATATATATATATATATATTATATATATATATACATACATACATACATACATATAAATCTAGTAGCGAAAATGTCGCCCCTAATTCATTTAAAATCCATTAATTAAAATCCATTTTAAAAATCCGTTTTTCTTTTTTTTACTGCAAGGCAGAAAAAAGTTATTTGGGCCCCGTCTTCAAGAATGTGACAAATAAATCAATTTTTTTATTATACTATTCAATTAAAATCTATCAATAAATTTTAATTGGATAGTATAATAAAAAGCTTTAAACCCATTTCTCTAATACTTAGAGATTTTCAAAAAAATCATGTAATTATATTTATTTTGACATATGGTTGATAACAGAATTGATTTTAAAAGTAAATAAGTTCTTAATAGAGCTCACATCCTTTCCATTTTACATGTGCACATTTTTATTTCTTGAATTGTAAGAATTCTTCCATTAATTTGACACCTTGTTTAACAATAATGTTTGTCCCTAGAATGATTATAGCACTCTCTTCTTTTCTTCATTATTTTGTGAAGTCTTTTAAAGCAGGTGTGCATTTGATTTCATGCAATGCATTAAGCATATAGTCGTATGATTTATGATTGAAAAGGAAGGTTGCTGCAGTTGGTATAATAAAGTATGCAGGAGGACTGATTTATGACTAACAAAGTGAAACCATATTTTAAAAATAAATTTAGTATATTTAGATGACATTCTAACTGTCGTGGTCTAGTAAATTTTTACAATTATACCATTAAATTTTCCTGTTTTCACTATGTTCTGCTGTTTTGTTTATATAAAATAGTATAACTAGTTTAATTCTTGTAACTCCAACTCCTTTAATTCGAAAGATCATTTAAGCCGAACAAATTCTTTGGTGCCTGAAATGATTACTTTTATTTGATTACATTTTTAATTTGATTGAATTTCCTTTCAAATTAGTTGAACAGTTATCGCGTTAGTTGTATTCATATCTAAAATATTTTTAACAACAGACCATACTATTTACTTGGTTTTTTAAGAAATTTATCGTGTTTTTATAAAAGTTTTTTAATATTTTCTTTTAACAAGAATACTTGAAAAAAGTTTTTTCCATAACTTACTTGTTTAAGCAACAACCCAAATATACTCCCTCTTTTCCGCATTATTCAATTGATACCAGGGATTTATAGCGTCTAATATTAAAAAAAGTTTTCAACTTAAGGTAGATCCAATCTTGACCTTTTCAAATTGGAAATAAATTTTAGTTCATTCTCTCGAACATCAATATTGGTTTGACATTAGTTCATACTTTTGAACATCAACATTGGTATAACATTAGTTGATATTTTGAAACATAAACATTGGTTTGAATTTAGATACAGGAAAGATGTCTTTTATCAACGTTTATCAACAACAGTATGACGATCAACAATAGTATGACATACGAGATATATGAAACACAAATAAACCTAAATGCAAGGATTTTTATTTTTTTTATGCTTAGTTTTAAAGTAATAAATAAATAAGAACGATATTAAATCTAAAATTACTTAAAAAGATTTATTAAAAACATTTTTTAAACAATGCATGGTTTCTATGACATTCTGTCAGTTTCTTATGTTTCTAAACTATTAAAATTGTGACAAAAACATAAAGAATTCTCATATGAATATTTTAGATTATGGTCTCTTAAGTAAAAGAGAACTTTTTGTAAATTTATATTGAAAAAATATTGGTAAGATTAAAAAAATTTGAATCAATTAAAAAAGCAAGTATTACGGATAAATAATCGCTTTGTTTCTAATAAATAACTTTTTGAAAATATAGTAAAAGTAACATTGCGACGATTAACAGACAGTTGTTGTTCTCAACCAACAAAAGTTTTTAATATTACTTAAAAAATGCAGAAATGTATCTAATGTTATATCTACCTATTACTTCATCTAAACTATGGAGAAATACCTCAAAAACTTTGGGAAAAGTCACAGATAATTGTTAAAATTATAAAAAATAATTGTTGAGAATTTTGCCAGTATAGACAAATATTCCAAAGTTTAACAGAGGAATGCAATACTTCATACTTTTTAAAAAAAACAAAAAACAGTTTCAAACATGCTGTAATGTATAACTTGATGCTTGTAGGGTACATTTTCTTTAAGTTTGAACTTTATAAGACATCAATTAAAATTAATTTTAAATGATATTTAAAAAATTAAAGTATAGCTAAAAATTATATTTAAAATAAGTTTAAAGTATGCTAAAAAAAAATCTTAGTAAAAAACGGTGGTAGAAAGTATAAGGAGTATGTTATGCTATAGGAGGTACGTTATTTAGAGGGTTTAACGATCAAACTTTGCGAGCGCACTTATGAATTGTCAGAGCTCCTAAGTTTATTTTACATAAGAAGGAAATAACTAACGAATTTAAAAGTTTTTTGTCCATGTCTTAATAGAAAATAATTATCTTTTCAACATAATTAATGTGAGTTCTGGAAAACAAGTATTTCGCAATTAATTTAGTTCAATTTTGTAAGGCCAACTAAAATGTTTTTTTTTTTTGTTTTCTTTTATTTATGAATATATCTACAATAATGTTTCAGCTGAACTAAGATTAAACGTCAAATAATGAAACCAATATTTAGTTAATTAAACGTTAAATAATGAAATAATTGTTTAGTTAATTTAAATATAAATTTCTTTATAAATAATATGCAATGTTAATACAAATTGCTGCCGTTTAATAAAAATAGTTAATTAAAGGCTAAATAATGAAGCGGTTGTTTAGTTGATTAAAAACAATTAATTTTTTATTTAATGATTACGCTAAACTAAGATTAAACAATTATTTTTTGCAAGCTTTTACATATATTACATTTCTAACCAGTTTAAAAACTTGTGGAAAATAATCATACTGATTCTCATTTATAGAGCACAAAGTTGACATACGACCGATTAGATTCAAAAAATTAAGGATATTTTGGTTTATTTAAACCAGAGTTTTAAGTCAGAGTTTTTATTTTAAGTGTAATTTCAATTAGCCAAACTCTATTTTTTACAATGCTACAAGAAATTAGTTTTGAATCTGGTCTCTAAACTTTTTTCTCTTTTTTTTTTAACATCTTCGCTTCCAACAAAGCAGCAATCTACCACTTTTAGAGTTGGAAGTTACTGGAAGAGATAAGGTGAAAATGATAAAGCAAGATAACGATTAATAGACGACTAAAATGATCGCAAAGGAAAACAAGACGAAGGGAGCGAATTCCATAGAACTAAACGAGGAAAAAAACTAGAACAATAAGAATTTTTGGAGCACTTAGGAACAGTCACAGTAAAAGGATAAGACTTAATAGAATGACGAGCAACACGAGAATAAATTTTAGTAGATGGCACTAAAGATGCTTGCTCTTTAGAGCAGCGCCCATTAAAGTATTTATAAATAAGAGAACGAGAAGCAATATTACGACGGTGTGATAATGGCTGAAGGTTGACTGCAAGTACAGTTCCAAGTATGTTTACAATGCGTTTTTGCACCTTGTCTAAAAGAGAAAGAGCATCATTAAAAGATCCACCCCGGATATGGGAACAGTATTTCATACAAGGACGGATTTGAGATTTATTGAGATAAAGAATGGAATCCGGAGTAAGAAAATGGCGAACATGATAAAGAAATGCAACCTTAGCAGATGCTAATTTTGCAATGGATTTGATATATGGTTTCCAAGTAAGATTGGAAGTAAGAGTTAATCCTAGAAGACAAAGAGTAGATGACTTTTCGAGTACGTTAACGTTCATAAATATAGGAAGATCTAGATTGTTGCGATAACGATTAGCCGTGAGAATTTTAGGGAGATCATTAATGTAAAAATAAAAAATATTGGGCTAAGGATATAACCTTGAGGAACCCCTGAAGTTACAAGAAATAAAGAAGAGTGCTGTCCATTGAGGACAACTTTTATACTACGATTACATACATTCAAAATCAAAGGTGCTGTTTACTTTTTAAGGCTTGTTTCTTAAACGAGATTAGAAGAAAACGATACTTATTGCATCTAAAAATTTTAAATATCTTGTATTTGAATATTATAGTTATTTCTACATTTTTTCACCACATTTCTAATTTCACTTTTTAAAAGTAAAGATGAATTTTTGATAATACTTCAGACTGAAATGAAATGTAATTTTAGAATTAATTTGAAGTAAAAGTTGTGTAAATAAACCGTTTGTTAACAAAAGTTGAGCGAATCGACAGATGCTGCAGATTAGAAATGGTGCTATTTGTAATTGATGAAGCTAAGCGAGTCAAAATATAAACATTTTTTATCTCGTTTAAAAACGCAACATTAGACTACAGAGAGCTCCTGAAGTTTTTTCTATTGTTTGTATGAATAAAATTATAAAGTTTTGATATTTTTAAGATATCACCGATCAAAAAAATTATTTTGCTAACCAGAATACACAAAAAGTTATTAGATTTGTCATTAGATTACTGTCATTCAATCATATTTTTAATAATCTGATGATAGAAAAACCGAAAAACAATTATATTAAGAGAATAATCCTTTATTATTGAATATCTTTTGTTTGTATACCTTTAGCATCTTTGCGTTTTTGTTTTTTTTAATTTTTTTTTTATTAGCTTTTCGCTACATTCAAAAATGCAGCTTTTGAAATTGCGTAGCCTAGTACGCAATACATTGTTATAAAGTTTGCGTACATTGTTATAAAGTTTTTTTAGATAACACTGATTTTAAAAATCGGTATTTTTATCACTGAAAATTGACACATTTAGGTTAGATTTAGAAAATTGCGCTGTTTCTAAAAAAGTTTTATTATTAATAGGGTCCAAATATGTTTTTATTTAATAATCCCTAAAACTATTTCGTTCATTTCTTACTTGAACGATCTAACCGTAGTTTATAGGCTTAATTCTATAACGATTTATCTTATTACGTAAACGGTTATCCATTAACAAAAATTATTGATATAAACAAAAAAAATTCCAAACACATAAAAGATTTTTCCAATTAAGTATGTAAACAAAAATTACCATTTAAATATTTCATTATTAAAAAGAAAGTCTTCTACTACCGATAAATTGGTATTTCATTGCGGTTGAAGCCACGTTACTAAAAAGTTTTCAACGCTATTGAAAATTAAACACTTTTCAAATGTAATTTTAAATTGTTTGTTAAATTTTTTTTTTAATTTAGATTTTTGAAAGTTGTTAATTTTCGCTTTTAATTGCGTTTCAGAAAACATTCTAGCTAACGTTCTTGCATTTCAGAAAACATTCTAACATTCTTTTATTAAATTGTGAAGATAGTGATTTTAAAAAAGTTATCTTTTCAACAAATAACAATTCGCGTTTATTTGCGTTTCACAAAACATTCTAGTGCATTTTTAATAAATTGCGAAGATCGCGATTTAAAAAAAAAATACTAAATAAGCCATTCGCTATTTTTCTGCTGAGCTTTAGTTTATAAAAATAAAAACAAGTTTACAAATTGCGTTTAGTACGCCAAGATAAAAAGAAAGGTTTTTTGCAGCGTTTTGAATCGTCTTCGTTTTGCTGAATGAATTTTTCTGGCAGGTGCAAAGGATTTTTTTTTTTTCATAAATAATTGAGTTTTTACAAGATGTTAAAAAAATCGAGAAACGAAGTATCACTTCGTTTAAATAAACATAAAAAAATTATTTTGGTAGCATGGTGATTTTTGCTACGATTTATGAATATTTTGAACAAGAAAAAAAATATACTGGCAAAGCATAACCTGTGGGGTGGTTTCACATCATGGCTTTAATCACTCTGGATTGTTACGATGTGGACGATGCAAAAGTCGTCATTAAAATTAAAAATTCTCGTAATAAGTCTTCTCTTATTCTTTTTTTTTTTTTTAATCCTATAATTAAAGGAATTAATGATTCATTTGTTTATAGTTAATTTTAAAATGCGCGAGGACGAAGGTAAGTAAAAAAATGCTGTTAAAATAAATTCGCAAATAAGTATTATTTTGATGTATACATGTTGCTTTTTTTTTATTTAACATTTAGAGACCGAGTATGAGTTAAACTCAATGTTTGGAATAAAACGAGACAAACAGTCTGTGCACTCTTCGTACAAAATTGGACGCATTATTGGAGATGGAAACTTTGCCGTTGTTCGTGAATGTAGAGACAGGTGATGATATTTAACAATTATCTAACAAAAATATCAAATTTATAATTATTTTTTTTTTTAAGGCAATTCGTTTTTATTTTTTTATTTTACAAAGATTTCAAAATAATTTTTTTATTTTAGAAAAACGCAGCGATCATATGCTCTCAAAGTAATTAACAAAGCAAAAGTAAAAGGAAAGGTCTGTGACTTGTGAAGGGTTCTAGATGTTGTTGTTTAATAGTCTTATTATTTTTTGAATTTTTAATTTATTAGGAACACATGATAGAAAATGAAATATTAATTCTTCGAAAAATCAGTCATCCAAACATTGTGAAACTTTTTGACGAATACGAAACAGCTAAAGAAATATTTCTCGTTATGGAGCTTGTCACAGTTTGTTTGTTTTTTTTCCTCATATTTGCTTTGATTTTTATTAAATTTCCTGAAAATGTTTTTATATTTAAAGTTATTTTTATTTTTATTTCGCATATTATATATAAATCTTTTTATTTTTTAGGGTGGAGATTTGTTTGATGCAATTGTTGCTAACACCCGTTTTTCTGAGCCTGATTCAGCTCTAATGATTTGTGATCTGGCAATGGCTGTCAGGTACTTACATGAAAAGAGCATCATTCACAGGGACATTAAACCAGAAAACTTACTTGTAAACCATTACTCAGTTTTATTTGTATATAACTGTAAAATGAAGTCTTGAGAGATTACTGAGACCTGTATTGTGTTAGGTTGTATGTCGATCAGATGGAAGAAAATCAATCAAACTAGCCGATTTTGGTCTTTCTGTAGAAGTAGATTCTCCCATGTATTTAGTGTGTGGAACACCTACATATGTGGCTCCAGAAATTCTTGATGAATCAGGGTTTGTTTTTTAAAATATGTGTTCAATAAATAATTGTATATAATGTAATATATAAATATTCATTTAGGAAATGTTTCGAACTTAATTTAAAAATTTTGTTTTTTAGATATGGATTAAAAGTTGATTGTTGGGCAATAGGAGTTATTTTGTATATACTCTTGTGTGGATTTCCACCTTTTAGAAGGTATGTTTGCACTTTTAAAAAGGTATATTTACACCTTTTAAAAGGTATGTTTACACTTTTATAGGGATTCCTACCTTTCAAATGGTTTAAATTTAATTAGACAATAATATAAAACATGTTTAAATATATGATAGTTCATACTTTTATGGTAACTCTCATTAAAAAAATATACTTTCTAAAAATTTTTAAAAACGTCGTAAAATTTGTCTATTTTTGTAATTTTTTACATTACATAATTTATTTTTTGCTCTTAGTGCAAATCATGACCAAGAAGAACTTTTTGAGAAAATATTAGGAGGAGAATTTGAGTACTTATCGCCTTTCTGGGATGATATTAGTGATGGACCAAGAGTAAAATATTTTTACTATAGTAGTAATAAGTAACAATTAAAAAATGGGTAAATTAAAAATTACTGTAAGAATCTGAACGAAAATATGAACAAAACATGAATTAGAATGATTTAATTATTTAGGACCTAATTGATCGTTTGTTGGTAGTAGATGCAAGTGAGCGTTATGAGTCATATGAAGTTTTAGAACATTTTTGGATCAAGGTAGGTGTCTTCTGGTAGGTGTCTTTTTAGTGCAGAAACTTTTTTCAGGGTTTTTGCAGGATTTTGCTTGAAATTATTTTTCGGTTTTTTAGAAATGGACCAGACCTTCTGAAAAGTTACATTGTGAAATGTCGGTAGCTGAAGAATCTAACAAGATTAATCGTCAAAGACTTAGAGGGATTGCATTAGCAATTCAAGTGGTAATTTCTTTACTTCATCATGTAAGAAATAAACGAATTTTAAATGAATCATTAAAAAATACATCACATGACATGGTAAAGGTTACTCATAAACCATTGCAATCTATAAGTCGAATTCCCTTACCTAAACCTTCATGTGGTTACCATATTGCTAACATCCGCAGAAATTTAGCGGTTTCAAATAATACTGATATTAAGTCAACTGTTGCGCCTGACTGCTCTTTTAAAAAAGGTCATTTTAAAAGAGAAGAAGTGATTAGCACTTCTAATCTGAAAAATCGTTCTACAAAATTGCAATGTTCTGCAAAATCACCAATTAAAAAATCCACCAATCCAATCCATCCAATAGGAACTGTTGGAATGACTTCTAATCAAACTTCAGCAAAAAAAGATATTTCAAATAAAGCAGTTAAGCGCAGACCTGTTTCTTTAATCAACATTAATCATTTGTCTAACGATAATTCGAAACCTGTGGAAACTATTGAAAACAAAGAAAAACGTAAGTTTACCTCTGATTTAATAGTGGTACAGAGTAGTAGTCGTGCCCGTCCTATCAGCATGATTGTCAGTTCAAAAGACCTTAGTAAGTTGACTGCTGACATAGGTGATTTGCATATAATTGCAGGTGGGTGCGTGGGTGAAAGAGGTGGTTTCACGGATAAAGTAAAGCCGAATTCGTCAAATAAAAAACTCACTTCTGAAAAAGGTAATATTCAAAAGGCTCCTCCAAAACCTACGCAACGACCTGTAAGTTTATTGATTAAAGAAATGAAAAAGCCAAGAGTTGCTGGACCTGAATCTTTATCTAGTAATGGTTCAATGTCGTTATCAGACATACGTCGTTCATCTTTAAATACTCCTCCAGTTGACGCAACAAACCGACAAAATTCTTTAACAAAAGGTACTATTAATTCTGTCAATTCTAAGTCAGCTAGCTCATTGAAGAGTATCAGATCTTTATCATCTCCTAAAAATTCTTTTATATCAAATGTTCCTTATTCAACCATTGCACAGAAACGTGCAAGCTTTCCTTTATCTGAAAAGCGAGAAACAATTATTGTCTCAAACAAGAATAAGTCAGAGGTTTGCAAGTCAGGCATTCAAATAACTACCCGAACGAATAAAATTCAAAATATAAAGTTTCCAGACGGAAAGATTGTTGATAAAGAAACTAAAACAACAACAACCGTTTCGATACCTGAACACAAATTAGCGCCTCGGGGTCCAAATTTATTAAAGAAAGTTGAAAATCTTGCACGAGAAATAGAAAATTTTTCGAATGACAATCCATTAGATTTACATTCTGAATATCTTCCTTCCAATAGTAGCAGTGATGACGAAGAAATAGAATGCAACATTCAAGAATATACAGACCGCTTCAGTGAAACTGAATACTTATCAGTTGCAAATGTAAACGAAGATACGTAATCAGTTGCCAATAAACGACGATACGTAATAGAATAATTAAATTTATTAAATATGTAAAATATGTTTTTAAGTTGTAATTAAAAATAGAAATCGCCACAAACAGGTAATTTTTGTTGCAAATTATACTTGGTTGTAAATCAGTTTACGTCATGGCTATATTTTTTATGATAAAATATAAATACTGCTTGTGGTGGCGATTAAGCCTTTCATTAGTTTTATAATTTTTTTTTTTAATTGGATCAAAACCTTTCTCATTTAACATCATTATCGTCTTTGACACTTGTCATCAATTGTTGAATAATCATTTGATTCTGTTGATAAGATTTTAAAAATTCCAAAAGAATAGGTAATATAACGTGGTCATTTTTAATATATATTTGATTAATATTGATAAAGTTGTTTAAGACATGTTAAACGATTAAACAATACAACGGTTTAACTAAACGATCAAGTTCTTTCATTTATACAGAATTTGCAAAAGAATCAACCTTGCATTTCATCTACAATATTCTCTTCGGCCGATAAATTATCTTGCTCTGAAACTGCATTGATGGTTGACGAAAACTCTTATAGAAATCAAAAAAATGTAACAGAAGACGTAGGTGTATTCTTCAGTGACGGAGAAGATGATTTTATTAATTTTTTAAAAGATAGCCACAGTAATTATCGTAGCGCTCCTTCAATTTCATAAACTTTTTCGCTTTTTTTTTATTCATTTCTTTTATGAATTCACGCTTCTCTTTTTTGATCTAAAAATTGAGGAGACTTTTTTACATCAGATTTTTGAATGCTTTTTTTTTTTAAGCGCGGTTTTATAAAATGGCTTTTGTAACAATAGATTAATTTATGACAAATGGCATATTGCCTTATAGTAATTTATATACATAATATATATTTTTGGTATTCTAAATTATTAGATTTTGACAACTTTATTTCGTTAACTTTACAGATATTTAATAAAACATTCAGTTATAAGCATTTAATTAGTTTTAATGATTTTTCTTAATATGTTGAACGGAGTTTCAGTTTTGCTTAACAAAATTGCATTTAAAAAAAAAAAGAATAACCTGCTTGGTTAAAAAGAATAATATGCTTGAACATATATATTACAAAAAGAGATCATTTTTTTAAAATAACACTTCGCACACCAATTGTAAATAAATTTACACGCATACACAAATACACCATGGTGCATCATTTTCTCATTTTCAAAAAATAAATATCAATATTCGGTTTCAAGATTGCAATAACAAAGTTTTTTTAAATTTGAAAAAACTATTTTAATTACTAGCATTTGATAAACCAAGTTTACTAACTACTTGGGGCAAGTTTACTTCGTAAATAAAACTCTCTCAACCGTTTATTTATCGTTTATTTATTTAACCCTCCTCCCTTCCTCGCTCTTTCTTTCTTTGGAAGGGGAGAAGTTAATTAAAAAGGGGTACTTAAATAGGACGTGGTAGTTAAGCAATTTTTACTAAATTAACAAGAATTTAAAAACGACAGAAAATTTAAAAATATTTATAAAAATACTTATCTCATAATAAAATATCGAATTACAGTCATGTTTACTTAAATTAAAATACTTATTGAATAAAGAACAAAAAAAAAAAAAAAAAAAGGACTGCAATCCTCATAACAAAATTTAACCTTAACAAACAATAAAACATCAATGTTGGCTCAAAAATTTAATTTATTTTTCTAAAGATTCTAAGAAAAATAATAGGTAATCGCATCACAGAAACGTCAATAAATTGATAATCAACAAAATAAAATAAGGTTTGAAATGATAGCATTAAATGTATATTTAATTACATTAATTTAGAACTTCTTAAAACTTTTTTTATTTTAATAAATAAATGTAAAAATAGTAATAAACAATTTTATGATAAAGTATTGGTATAACTCTTTAAGTGCAGTCAATACCTTATATAAAAGTAAAAAATAAAATATAAGCTCAATAAAAACAAAAGTGCTTAAAAAAACCATAAATAAAGCTTACACAAGCAAAATATAAACGATTTAAAAAATCAGATATAATATAATCTTTTTGGTTTCGCTCACTTTTATTTGTCTTGGGATTTAGTTAACGACATAAAAGACCACATAACTTAAGTTATTAAGTTCTTCTTAGTAAGAGCAAGCACCAGAGAAGGAAAGCCAGTACCTAAAAAAAATCATCTTAAACTACAAAAGCACTATTTTACATATTATTTTTTATATTCGGGTTTTAGAAAATAAGGAATAAAAAAAAGAGTAAATAATCAGCTAATATAACAGCCTACAAACACTGAAAGTCATTTTTTAGCTCAACGCCCTTGTTCTACACATTAGCAACTATATTGAGTAGATTAAAATTTGATCATTACAATCAAATGTTACTAGTCATTCAGCAATTATTCAGGCGCGGATACCGCATTTTTTGATGTTTGAGATACATAACTTCCAGACATGTAGCAAACTTCAAAAATTTTATGTTTATACTTACATCAAATAAGGAGGCTTCGCAAAAACATGCAATGATTGGAATCTAGGAATAAAAAAAGCCCTAAAATTTCAGCTATACCTGCTCCAAACGTGAGAGCAACAAGTTGATAAAATATTTTTTGTACTATTTTCAACAAAGCCTTATAAAATTTACACCCCCTCAAATTGAGGGGGTTCAACTTTTATAAGGTATTAATGCTCCCCTTTGTTAATAAACTTTTGTTAAAGAGAGAGGAGACAGACTGTTTCTAAGGTCAAAAAAAAGTTACAATAAATTATTATAATCATAACTAAAGTTATTGCTTTTAATAACAATGACAAAAACAATATATTAGCACAAAATAGCTATAGCACAATTAACCATTAAAAAAAAGGCTTTTTAATATTATCACTAAAGAAAATTATTTTTACCTTAATAGTTTAGAACTCCAGTTTCTTTATTACTGTTAAATAATGATTAACACAGTAAATTTCATATCATATAAATTTACTAAATTAAAACCATGTTTCAACAGTAAGCAAACTAATATAGCAATGACAACTAAAAAAAAAAAAATACAATTATGTTTGAACTTTAAAAAAAAAAAAAAAATCATTTAGTTTTAGGTTAATTATAATCAGTTATATAACAAGATAATAAAATTTGATTCGTACTAATTTTAGAACTAAAGTATATATAACAAATCTGATAATACTCTAATTAATGATACTCATAAAAACTAACATTAAAAAAGTTATAATAATTATAAACTTATCTTGTTATCGTAAACTTATCGTGTTATCGTAAACTTATCTTGTTGTCGTAGAATATCTGAAAGTAATGAGAAATAAAAGGTTTGATTATAATAAAAAGTACGAAGGTTGAACTTTAATTAAAATATAAATAATAGCACTTATCTTATGGGCTCAAAAAATTATAATTAGCAACTAAAAAAAAAAAAAAAACATGTAGCTTAAATACTAGTATTTATATTTGAGTCTAATTATAGTTAGATTTATACTTAGTTCCAAAGTGTCTTAAATAAAAAATAATTAACAGAAATAAAAACCATCAGGCACTAAATGTTGCCAAGTAATACCACAACTTAGTAACATCTCTAGACTGGCAAGGATAACAGTCTTGCTTTACACACTGCTAACACCGCTTTTAAAACAAACAAAAAACAGAATATAAACACATATAAACTTTAAGCATATTATGCTTTATAAACATATTTTATAAACTATTAGCATTTATTAAACATGTCTCTCACAGTGATTGTGTCACAGTGTCATGTATCACATACTTATCATGAACTATCAATTAACAACATTTGAAAATAAATTTGTGAAGTTTTTTTTATCAGGCAAAACTAATTCTAAAATTTGGTTACCAGATCTTTTTATTTCTTTTACTTTTTAATTTGTAATTATAGCCATAGCATTTTCAAGTTTTTTTTAAGACTTCCAAAGTAAATAGAAAATTATAACACACCATGGTCTAACATTATGATTGTTACCAAGGTTGCTTACATCTTCATGGTTATTTCTATGCATAGATGCGGAGTCCCAAAAAGGACTCCGGATTTAAAAATCACAAAAAGATTACTTTATCCTAGTTTTTGGTATCCAGGAGCTCTAAAAATATAAATAAGTTTATGGACTACTAATAGGAAAAAAGTTAAGACTTTTAGGTTAGAGGAACAATCATTTTTTGAGCCTGGAGTCCTTAAGTATAATGGTGGCAAGGACTCTGGGACTATAGGACTCCATGCTTAAAAACAAGTCTTTAAATCTCTTGAATTTTTTTTCTGTCACAGATCATAAGTCAACAAACATGTTTAGAGCTTCTGGACACTACAGGAAAAAGTAGAGATATAAAGCTGGAGTCCTTTTGGGACTCCGCATCCCTGTTTCTATGAAAGCAAGTTTGTTTACATCGTCATTGGTTATTTCTATGAAAGCAAAACACTTCAATGCTCTTCAATTTTAACATATGTATCAGCAGCACATTACTAAAATAGTTTCTTACCATAAATTATTAAACAGAAGTTTTGTCTTGCTGAAGGTCCATAATTGTAAAAATTTAACATGATTTCTAATCAATGTTGCATGTTCAGGGTTATGCACCAATTATACCATCTCTTGGAAAAAAAAAGAGCATAAACTGTAGGATCTAAGTTAGCTGACATACTAAATATAACTTCTAAATGACCTTTTGGGTAAATAACTTCCCTGGAAGCAGGTAGAGCACCATCGTCTCAAACAAATACATTTGCAAAATGGAAAAACTTGAACACATTCATTGGTTGAACCACATTATCAGTAAATAAAGCAAAATTACCTTTCCATTATAGCAACATAAAAATGTATTTCATCAAGAAATTTTTTAGCACCACAATGCTGACAGATATGTTTCATTTCTCATACATAATTATAATCTAGAACAGTATTATTCTTTGTTATACAATACATTATGCGTTGTCTAGTAGCATTTCGTACATTTTAAGAATGATTAATCTTATCTTGGATAGGCCTATCTCTTTCATTTATCTGATAACTACTTTCAACTCGCCTAACCATGATGTTTTAATTTTGGTATAAATTAACTTCTTCTTCCCAAGCTTGGATTTTTAATCATTTCACTAAAGTATCAATTATTTTTAAGTTGATAGTATTTCTTCTAATAACTTCCTTCAAGCCTAATATCATCCATTTCAATTTCACTATTATCAATAAACGTATTAACAATAGTATTACTACTGTAGTAACAAAAAACCCCGCAAAAGAACCTTAAGAATTATAATCTTTTCTATAAAATTACTTACTGCTATTTTAAGTGAACATAAGATTAAAATAAACAACTTTAATAAATCGCCATTATTTAAAAAAAAAAGAAAAACAAAAAAAAGTAAAGGAATTAAATAAAAACATCAAAAATGAAGTATAAAGTGGTGAAAACACTAAAAAGAGTTAGATAATGTTCAAGTAAAAATCAACAAAAACCTCCAATCCTAATGCAAACCTGCAATCCTAATGCAAACCTGCAATCCTAATGACAAAAATATTATTTGGTAATAAAACCAAAAACACATGTAGAATCTAACTTTGTTTCTTATCTATAAAACAACTTTATTTAACTAAAACTATTTAAAAAACTATTTAAAAGAGCAAAAAAATCAAAATGTAAAGCATTATGTTTTACAAAAATCATTCAGATACTGTAAAAAGCAGCATAACACAACATTCTTTTGACAACTTCAAGCAGAATTTTTTTTTACATTGTCTATTTCTTATTATTTTTTCTAAGAAATACTAAAAATTTCAGTATTTCAGTGAAATATATACAAATTTATGTATATAAACTTACATGTCCACAAATAACAGTCTTATTTTATTTAACTTTTCATGATAAATACATCAATAAAATTCCAACTTAAAATAAAACTGAGTAGTGAGCTTATTCAAATCAGACTTAGTTTGACTGTCTAAAAAACATTTACTTTTATTAACCCTTCTAATAACAAAAAATAACAATAAAGTAAGTTGAAATAACTAAAAAATTGCTCGTGGAATATAGAAATGTGTTTTAAAGTAAGTTGAAATAACCTTGCTCGTGGAATATAGAAATGTGTTTAAAAAAGCCTAGAAACTTAAAATGAAGTAAGATGACTACTACTACTATTAAATTAGACAAAATTTAGATGTAGCCTAAATACCGAAAAAGGTATTGACAGTTGTAATTGGGAGTTACTACTTGACATACAATCCTATTGCTATATCTGAATTTCCACTGCTAATAAATTGAATATACTATGCTAATATATTTAATATAATATGCTAATATAACTTAGATGTTCATCAGAAAAATTTAGGCGTATAACAAATTCTAGTTAAAATTAAAGACAATCGTGAATCACATTCTGTGCCTAAAACTATAAAATTTATTATAAAAATGTAAAATGAAATCGAATTGCTGAATTATCTTTAAAAGGCTTAAATTCAATAAAAGATCATCCACAAATTTCATAGCAATTTTTTTGACCACTAACTCCTTCCCCCAACTCCATACCTAGTGCATGACAAAATTTATGGACGAACCCTAAAGCATTAGGTCTTGACAATACAAATGGAAACAAAGTCATTCATTAATTCAATAACCTAAAAAATATTCTACTTAAGTATTTTAATTGTTCAATAAATTTCAAAAAAAAAAAGTTCAAGAAATTTTTCCAGAACAACATAAAGTTACCCATATTTAAAAAATGTGAATTATTAATGTTAGTAATTATTGTCCAATTTTCATTTGTCTTTGCTTTTTCCAAAATTTTAGCAAGAATTTTATATTTAATCATCTCTCTGTAAATAATATACTCTAAACAATCAGTATGATTTAAAAAAAAAAAACTATACTGAACATTCAGTAGTTCAACTCATTTAACTCATTACAGATTACTTTCAAAAATCATAATTACTTTAAGGCATTTTAAACTTTTCCCAAATAATGAAAAAACCAAAAGAATGTTCATAAATGAAAGATATAAGAACATTCTTAATATTTGTGAGGTTTATATTATATTATATGAGGTTTATAATGTCAACGTACATTGTATTATGTTTAAATGTAAAATTAACTGATTTCCAGGGGTTTTTTTGTGATTCATATTGATGTAAAAAAACTAATATATAATATGAAATAATAATTTTTTATTTTACTCGCAAATGGAGTTGTTATTCCTTTAAATTAAAACTAAAAAAAATTCAATCAATATATTTTTCACAAAAACAGATACCATTTACAACATAGTATAAATATTACAACAATACTTTTGTGAAGGGACTATGTAAATAGTAAAAGACTAATTCAAAGCAGAGACCTTTGAAAAAAAAAAAAAGAAATTGTAAAAAAACAAAACAAAAAATGACTTTGTAAAAAAAACAAATCAGAAACAAACAAATAAACAAAAAACTCCGCAAAAATTAAAAAAACAAATAATAAGAATAAGAATAATACAACAGACAAACACAACAACCAAAGGAACAAAAATTAAAGTCATTTATATATATTAATAATACTAACAATAATACTTAAACTAATAAAAATAAGTACGTAATAATACTGACAATAGATAATAATAATAATAATAATAATAATAATAATAACAATAATAATTATTAAAATACTAATAACTGACTAAAGTAATGAAATAATAAATAATAAAATTTGTATAAATAATGGTAGAAGAAAAAGCAGTATTATCAAGTAAAGAGAAATATTGAATTAGAGTTAAAGATATTAGGATGAAGAAAAAATACTAATACTAAGTATTTAATATAAATACCAATATATATAATCATAATAATAAATATAGAAATATTATTTAAATCTACTATAAAGATTGAGTATGATAACTATGGTAATAATACTCTTTTATTTTATGCATAGCTGTCAAGATAGCTTTAATTTTACTTAATAAAGCAAATCTTGAATTTGGGTCTTCAGTTTTTATGGAGTGGGGAAGATTGTTCCACTCAATGGTGCATTAATGCTTTATAGAGTTTTTGCCATATATTATTGTTTTACTGTGTTCAACAAATATATTTTTGCATGATAAGGATCTTAGGAAATACGAGTGTTTGGAACTGGTTTGGGAAAAGAAAGAAGTGAAAGCATTTGGGAGTCTACCATGCAAGTAATCTCATACAAAGGTACAATTTATAAGTTTGATGTTGTCATGAAGTTTTAAAAAGTTTTGTTATGATAATTTATATAACAAAGAAACAGTCATTCTGAAAGTGGATGATTTTAATGGCTTTATTTTGTAGTGAGGAAACAATTTTCAAGGATTGATTTTTAGTTTGTCTCTAGATCTGGCTTGCATACTTTATGTGAGATCCAAATATGGTGTGATAAATACTGGTTACAGTTTCTAAGTTGAAAAAGTACCTTAATTTGGCCAAAATACCAATAGATTGACTCAATTTTGACTGTAAAGAAGAGTGGTGGCATTTAAAAGGAAGATTTTTATCCAGCATTATTCCAAGATATCTAACTGATTTTGAAAGTAATACCTCTCCATTATTAAAAAATTTAATTGCTCAATAATTTTTTGTTTTTTGGTTTTAAAAACTATTATTTGTGTTTTTTTTAACATTGAGTGAGATTTTATTAGCTTCCAGCCAGTCGAGAACTGATGATATGGCCTCATTGGTTTTATTTTAAGCTTTGTCAAATTATAAGTAAATTTGTATCATTAGCAAAATGGTAAGTAAATACATTATTGAGGCACATGCCTCAATAATGTATCTACATAATGGTATACATAATAAAAGAGAGCCTCTTTTATTCTTGGTATAAAAGAATAAAAGAGGCCAAGGAACTCCTGAATTGACAGGTTGGGTTGATAAGATAATTTCATTTATAGTTACAAATTAAAGTCTATGGTTTAAATAAGATTTGAACCAGTTCAGAATTTGATAACCTATTTCTACATTTTTGAATATTTGCTTTTAAACCCTTCTCAAAATATTTATAAACAAAAATAACTGAATGTGTAGCGCAATTTTTATTTGTTGCAAGAGCTCTTATAAGAAATGGAATTTGCTATCATAATTCACTTATTTAATTTCTAAGCTGTAACAAAGTTATTATACGGATTAGAACTGTGTGTGGTTATAACAATAAATTTCTTAATAGTAAAATCATTTTCTAATATATCTCGATATAGTAAAAATTACCTGAAATCTTTTGTTAAATTTGGTTATGTGACAACTATTCTTATTCGTAATAAATTAAACTTTTTTATCAGGCTAATAAACAGCCTCATATGTTACTCGTATATAACTTAGAAATCATTTACAAACGAAATATTGACAATATGCAAACTATTTGAATTAAACGTCGAAGCAACAAAATAACGATCGAAGCAACAAAATAAACTTTACATGCTCTAAAATAGTAGTGGAAGCCAAAGTTGCGGCAGTTTTAAAACTAACATTCTAACTATAAAATTAAAAAAAAAAAACATTTAGAAGCTTAATGGAGGAGAATGTTCCAAGAACAATGCGAAACTAGGGTTGTTAATCCTAAATTTTTTATCATAATTGAACCCAAACTTACGAAGAAAATTTTAACACCCAATTGAAACTGTACTAAGAGATTTCTTGGTACAAATTCTGACAAATTATCTTCCGAACATACTATTTGATTCGATCATATTATTTTATGTTTGTAAGAGTAAAAAAAAAAACTTTGAGCTTTTATAGTTTCCATCAGGGCCGCCGAGAGCCGTTGTCACAGGAAATTTTGCTGCTTGGAAATTTTCCGGCTGCGGCATAATTTCCTAGCAGTCCTAAAATCTGCCGCTCAGCGGCATTATTTCCTAGGAAAAATTGCCGCTCACAGGAAAATTTGCTGCTGAATGCGTGACAAACAGAAATTAATCATGAGTCCGTATTTAAAATATGAACGACAAAGAATACAACAATCTTGTTGATCTAATTGTCAGAGAATTATACCCTCATGGCATGGATAAGATTAGAAAAGATGGATTAAGAAGAAAGTCTAGAAGATTTTTGGTAAAGGATGGCTTACTTTTTTACTACGATAAAAAAAGAAACATGGATCTGCTAGTAGTTCTAACAAGTCAAAAAACTATGATTCTCAAAGGCTGTCATTCTGCAATTCTTGGTGGTGGACACTTTGGTCGAGATAAAACGTTAGAAAAACTCTCCGAGAGGTATTACTGGAAAGGGATGGTAGATGATGTGAAGAATTTTTGTAAATATTGTGATAGGTGTCAAAGAGCAAACAGGTTTATACACTAAAGTTTATTTTTTATTATTTATTTAAAACAATAATAACAATGATAATTTTAATTTATAATACTGCAGGTATTATTATCTAAGTCTTAGATAATAATACCTGCAGGTATTATTATCTAAGACTTAGATAATAATACCTGCAGTATTATAAATTAAAATTATCATTGTTATTATTGTTTTAAATAAATAATAAAAAATAAACTTTAGTGTATAAACCTGTTTGCTCTTTGACACCTATCACAATATTTACAAAAATTTTTAGACTTAGACTAAGTTATAACAAAAATTAAACATAATAGTGTTATTTTCAAGTTGTATAAAGTCTTTAAATATGCATAATTTATATTATTTCCTTCATAATATACTTTATAGAGCATTTGAAAAACACTCAGCTGAACTACATCCTATTAAAGTTAAAGATGAAGTATGGAGTACTGTTGGAATTGATTTAATTGGACCTCTTCCTTTAACAGAAAGGCAAAATAAATGTATCATAACAGCCACCTGTTTATTCTCCAAGTGGCCTGAAGCTGCTTCCTTATCTGATAAAACAGCTACAAGTGCAGCAGAATTCTTGTATACATGCTTTACAAGACATGGTTGTTGTGAAGTTCAGATAAGTGACCAAGGAAGAGAGTTTGTAAATGAGGTACTGTGTTGGATTTTGTTTGTTTAAATATTTTTGTTTGTTTTTTTATTTTCATTACTTTTTTAAAACTCTAATTTTTGTATAACTTTCATAATTCTAAATTTTGAAAAGTTGATATATCAAAATTGGATGTAAAGAGTGAATAAAGACTTAGTTGGAATTTTAAAACTTGATTTTAGGGCTTTTTATTAAAATTTTAGGACTTGTTCATTTAAAGTTGAAAAATGAAAGCTAAAAAAACATTGGCTAATAAGCCTTATCTGCAATGCATATTTAAAAATATTTTTTTCTTTGTTAATGTTTTGCATAACTAAAATGTTTTATGCCAAAACTTGCAAAAACTTTTTTTTTTTAATTTACTAATTTTTATTTATTTGGTTATGAAATACTTGTTTATTATTTAATATAAACCTTATACATTTTTACAGACCATTTTATAATAGACCTATTTCCTTATATTTTTTCTACTCAGGTAAAGAGTTTTTATTTTTTTTGTTTTGTTTAGGTAAACCATGAATTAAATAAAATGATGGAAACAAAGTGCAACGTAACAAGTGCCTACCACCCACAGAGCAACGGTCAAGACGAAAGGTTCAATCAAACTCGTCAATATAATTTTTTTTAAATATATTGACGAGTTTGATTGAACTAGCGTTCAAATTAATAAGCGTCAATTTTTAAAATATGTTGATGAAAAGCAAAACACATGGGATCTATACATTGAGAGTGTATTGTTTTCATACCGTGTCTCTGTTCAAGACTCTACAAAACAAACCCCATTTTATCTAGTTTACGGAAGACAAGCTAGGCTTCCTGTTGATTTACAAATAAAGTCTGTAAAAAACGATTTTGAAAATAAACCTACGATTGATGACAGTTTAAAAAATAGAGAAAGTCTATTAGAAAATGTAATAGAAATGCGAAAAAATGCACTGCAAAATATTCAGAAAGCTCAGGAACGCCAAAAAAAGCATATGATGCCAAACATTGTTCAGAAAACCAGTTGTTTAAAGTTGGCATTCAAGTGTTAATAAGAAATAGTAAAAAACTTTCCAGAAAAGGTTCAAAGATGGAGCCAAATTGGACTTCCCCATACAAAATTTGTCGAATTTTGATAAAGAATACTTTTCGTTTATGTTATGTAAATGATTGCAATAAGAAATTAAAATAAATATACAATATGACTCGTTTGAAGATTTATTATCCTATTTCTGAAAATATGGTTCTAAATAATATTGTTGAAAAAGTCCTAAATAATTCTGAAGAAAAGTCTAAACCTATACCTGAGGAACTTTCTATTTTTACACTGACAATGAAAAAAGTTATACTAGACATCAAAGAATTGACTGACGAACATATAAATTTAGCTCAGTTGATAATAAAGAAACAGTTTCCAGATATTATTGGTTTGCAGGACACCTTGTTGTCACAGACTGATGCATTTAAGGCAGTAAGTACAGATAAAATTTCTGTTCAGATCCATTTTATTAATTCTCAAATGGATCAATTTTACTTTATGACAGTATGTATAACAAACTAGATTCGCATCTAATTAATCAGTTAACCAGATGTTACAAGAATTTTGCCGATTATAATTGTGAATTTCCACCAAGTATTGTTTTAAATATTAAAAGTGTCCAACAACAGACCGGAAGTTTGGATTGTGGATTATTTGCTATAGCTAATGCTGTGCATTTGGCTTTCGGTAAACAACCCGAAACTATATCATATAATCAAAAGTTTATGAGACAACATCTTGAAAAAATGTTTCATGCTGGACAGTTTAAACCCTTCCCATTACTCAATAAGCGAAGTAAATTGAGTATTACACGTAACAATCCCTCAACTATAAATGTTCAACTGCATTGCACTTGCTTAATGCCTTGCACTTATGATTTTATGGTTGCTTGCAGCAAATGCCTAAAATGGTTCCATATTACATGTGTCCAATATAAAGAAGACAACTCAGTGCAGGAGTGGAATTGCAAAATATGCATACGAAATATGCCATAAATATTTTTTCTATAAAATATTTCTGTTTTTTTTTAAATATATTATCAACTCTTGTCTTAGAGTTTTATTTTGTTATAATTATTCGATTCAGCTTAATATATAGTGTGGCAATGAATAAAATACTTTAAAAAAGTACATTGAAAGCTAGAAATATTAACATAAATTAAATTTATAAAAATATTAGCAAAACCAACTATTTTATATTTAATGTTAATAAAAGTAAAGTTATCAATTAAAAAAATTCTTTTTTTATAATTATTTTACTTGGTTAAGGAGGATTACTTTTAAAGATTACTTTTATTAAGGCAAAGGTTTTTATTATGTAACGTACATAAAAAGTAAATTGATTTAAAAAGATGGAAAAGAGCTATGATTAATCCTTTACAAAATTTAAGTTAATTTTAATTTGAACTTTATAGTGTGCTCCTTCAATTTAGCTTGTTCGTTTAGGCAAAAAAATTGAAATTTCGAAGCAATAATTTTAGGAAAGATTGGCTTTTTTCAGCAGAAAATTTTCCTGCGAGCGGCAATTTTTCCTAGGAAATAATGCCGCTGAGCAGCAGATTTTCCTAGGAAATTATGCCGCAGCCGCAAAATTTCCTAGCAGCAAAATTTCCTGTGACACCGTCTCGCCGCCTGGGACAGCAACCTTGATTAGCGCCTTAATTTATCAAAATTTCCTTATATTATAGATGAAGGACCTTTTTCTTTTTTTTAGGTACCTTCCTTTCATTCGTCTCTTTCGTCCCCCCCCCCCTACCTCTTGACGATCCTTGGTTTCAATAAATCAACGCATGTTTCCTTATCAACTCAAAATTGCAAAAATTCCCAATTTTTAAAGAAGACAACAATACTAATTTTAGTAATTATCGTTCTATCTCCATTAGATAGATAGATATACCCAGTGGGCTTGCATCGTCCGGGGCGTATGAACATCCATGAGACGCCTGACGGACGTACCCCGGACGACGCGTGCCTACGAGTAGTTTTTTCTTCGTCAATATAACTTTTTTTTTTTTAGGAAGTTGTTTATGTAAAAGAAATGACTGGAGCAAGCAGAAGACGATGGTCTTATCATCTTGCTCCGTTAATTTGTGCGGCCGTGGCGCAGTGGTTAGAACGCTTGCTTTATAAGCTGGAGATCCAGGTTCGAAACGAGCTCTGGACATATTTTCGCGTCACGGTATGGAAGGAGGCGTGAACTTCCTAGTTAAATGCATTTCCACGGTTCTCTGTGACAAGACCGTTAGGACTTCTTGGGGCACCTAAAATTAAAAAAAAAAAAAAAAAAATTTCAGTTATATTTTACAGTATCAATAAAAGATAAAGTAACTTCAAATAATAAGATATTTGTAGCACATATATATATAAATATATATAAATATAAAAACCCGTATAAATAAAATAACCAAGTAAAAGGATCTTACTAAATATGAATACAAGTAAATGCATTTTTATAAGTATAACCATGAACATTTTCAGCTAATGTGTACATGAAAAAATTTCGAAACGTGTTAAAGTTTTAAAAATAAGAGACTGTTTCAGTAATTTTGAGATCAAGTAACTGCATTTAAAAAGTTCATTCGAGATTATCGTTTTAATATCATTTGTGAGAAATCAGTTCCACAACTGTGGTTCTCTTCTAGATATTAAGAATTAATATCTAGAAGAGGACCACATTGTCTCAAAGACATTTTTGGATTAGATACCAGCAATGTTTGGTATTAGGTTGCTACAAGCTGAAGTGGTATTTTATAAGAAAATAAGAGTTAACTCGAAAACCAAAAAATTTAAAGTTAAGAAGTAACTATCTTAGTTGAAAAATAAGTTTGAAAAATCAACATAAACTGTTTTAAAGACAAGTTTCTGTAGAATTACAAAGAAATGCGTCATTAAAATAAGTAAACGTAAACAAAGCTGAACCTTTTCAGTTCAGACTGTTAACGGTTTGTTAATTTTTTTCTGCATTGATTTAAAGTTTTCAAGCGAATATTTATTTTCTAATTTGAAAACAAGAATATCTGAATACAAATAAGTTGCAATATTAAAAACCATGTTTTTTTATAAGTGTTTTTTTTTTGGTTTGTTTTTGTTTTTTGTTTACATTTTTGTCGTTGTTTACAAAAACAAGGCTTCTAAAAGAAGATCATAAAGATCTTATGATCAGAACCTTTTACAAGTCTTTTACATCAATGCATAAACAAGACTAGATAATTACAATAAGCCGTGGTATAAATTGAAATTATAAATCAAACAACTAATGTTATATATAGTACCCCACCAAGTTCTCAGAAAATAATTTTGTAACTCAAAAATATAATCAAGTTATGTTCTTATTCTATTCAGTACCGGGACCAATTTTGTGGAAAAACTTTCAGCATATTGTTAATATTAAAGAAAAAACATTTCCGCAATTCAAATCTAAATTAAGATGTTATTTAGTACTTATGGACTTTGAAATATAGTAGATTTTTTCTGTTACTTTTAGAAGTTATTCAACTAAATTAGCACCATAAATTTAAAAATCTAGATCATTTAACAAAAGACCAAAGTCAGTATTAAGAATTTCAATGTTTTTATCATACTATCATTGAAAATATTTACTTTTGAAGTTACCAACAATTTTCTGATATATTTTATGATATTGGATCTTATGACTTTGATATATTTTATGATATTGGAACAGAAATTTTATCATTTTAATTTCAAATTATTTTGAATAAAAATAATATATACAATATGTATATCGAATTACGTTCGGTTTATAACCAAAAACAGAAAATTTTGTCATTTTTATTACCATTTTTATTACCATTTTTTTTTTAAATTATTTTATTACTTTTTTTCTTAACATTTTAAATTTTTTTTTAAATGCTGTTGCTTTATATAACGGATATTTATTTGCGTTACTATTGGGGCTCGGTGATAAACCTAATTATGCCTTCTTCTTGCCCCAGCCAATTGTACTTTTTTATATTGTTGTACATTATAGATATTTTAACGGCGAAATAAACTAAATAACTAATGAAAAAGTTGGATCTTATCGTCAGAACTTATAAAAGCGCAAATATATAAATACCATATAAAATATATATATACAAAGTAAATACAGTAAGACATCTCTTTATAATAGGAAAGAGAAAATACAGCAGTCTTACAATTAAAAAGACAAATGCATGGTTGTTATAAAATTAGTATTTATTGATGATATATTCAAAATTTTTGAATATATCATCATTAGATAAAATACAATTTTTAAGTTTACTTTTAAAGATCGGAATAGTACTGGATATATCAAAATTATATATAACAACTTTATTCCAAAGATACGATGCTCAAAATGTAATGAAAAACTTGTTAAATTTTGTTCTGCAAATCGGTTCATTAACAAAATTTTTATTTTCAAATAAATGTTTACTAATTGGGTTGAGAGAAAAAAGGTAACGATAAAGGCATTGTAACTTACTTTTTTCGGTGCTTCCCCAAGCTATGTTGACATTATATTGGTGTGAATAAATGAGTAATAAAGTAGAGTTAAGGCTTTTTTGCTTAAATATATTCTGGATTTATACAAAACTTCGTTACTTATAGATATTTTCGAGCAAATATAGTCAATATGCGGTTTCCATGATGTAATTGACGTAATGTAATGACGTAATGTTCCCGGCAAGAACCACTCTTAAAAGTTTAGTAACAAAATTTCTTTATTTCGACTTCATCGATAAATATTTTGGCTAAATTTTGGGGTAAAAAGCGTTTTTCAGAGAGCGAATGGAAAAGAATCCATTTGATTTAATTAATGTTAAGAGTTGATTTGTTACATTTAAACCAAGTAGATATATTTTTTTAAGTTCATCATTCATTGTAGAAAAGAGTTTAGATACGTCGTTATGAGTAAGAATAAGTTGCTGTCGTTGGCAAACAAGATACTCGTTAAGTTTGAGGCTTTATTTAAGTCATTTATATAGATTAAAAACAAAAGTGGCCCCAAGATAGAACCATGAGAAATACAACAGGAAATATTGAGAAGATGGCATTGGTTATAGTTATTAATAAAAACAAATTGTTTTCTTCAAAGCCTTCAAAAAAAAACTTCAAAGCCATTTTATTTTATTTTTTTATTTTACTTTTATTTTAGGAGCCCCAAGTAGTCTTTACGATCTAACCACAGAGCACCGCGAAAGAGCATTTGACAGGAAATTCACGCCTTTTCCATACCGAAGTTAAAAAAACTTGGAAAGAATGGTATCGCGTATGGTTGCTAAAGATGGCTTTACATTTAATAGTTTTTGCACATCTTCAGATTTGCGGTATTTGTTTTCAAAGAGTGGTTTCCGGCTCCCTACTTCACCTAATACTATAAGATCGATGGTAATTAAATTCTCAGATTTTGTAAAAGCCGATATAAAAGCAAAATCAAAAGTTTTCAATAACCTTTGACGAATGGACATCACAAAATAGTCAGAGATACTTAAACTTAAATGTACATATGGGGGTGAAACACTTTAATCTTGGATTGACTCGAATCCATGGATAATGCAGAATATCAAGTTAGTTGCAGGAAGGCTAAATAGCTTCGATATTGACCCCCAAAAAGACATTATCCTCATGACCACTGATGGAGCAAGTGTGATGGTGAAAGTCGGTAAAATGATGTTTTGCTATCAACAACTATGTTATGCTCATGGAATAAAAACTTGCAGCTATTGATATCTTATACAAGAAAAACAAAGGAGAAGTCGAAGAATCGTTTACTACATATGAAAATTGTGATGAAGATGATGAATATGGTAACACTGATGATGATCGTGCAGTCGCGCAGTGGTTAGAGCGCTTGCTATAAGCAAGAGATCTAGGTTCGAAACGAGCTTTAGACATATTTTTGCGTCACTGTAAGGAAAGAGGCGTGAACTTCCTGGTTAAATGCACTTCCGCGGTGCTCTGTGACAAGACCGTTAAATGCACTTCCGCGCTGCTCTGTGACAAGACCGTTAGGTCTTCTTATGGCACCTAAATAACAATATTAAAAAAATGATGATGAAGTTATAAATAGAGAATATGGTTTGACCATAATTTTGGACCGACCATCTGCTGAATTGATTAGCAATTACAAAGATCTCATGAAAAAAGTGAGGAAGGTTGTGAAAATATTTAAAAAATCTCCTGTCAAAAATGATACATATTTACAGAAGTATATTCTACAAGAACACAGGAAAAAGCTTAAGTTGATTCTTGATTGTAAAACAAGGTGGAACAGTATGTCCGATATGTTAGAAAGTTTTCATAGACTAAAAGAGTGTATTGAAAGAGCCTTAATTGATGTTGGGTCAGAAATTCGTTTCACTCAAGAAGAATGGTCCCAAATCAATGACTTAATTATTTGTCTGGCACCACTAAAACTTGGTCTTGAACTATTTTGGAAGAAAGAATCGAACCTTGTCACTGCGGAAATAAGTTTTCAATTTATGTTAGATAAATTACAAAAGCAATCATCACTTTTGAGCATGGATTTAGCCGCAGCACTTCGTGAGAGGTTTACACAACGTCATAATAAGAATTTAAATGGACTACTAGTTTACTTACAAAATTTAAAAAAAATATGAACAAGAAATTAAAGAAAATAAAAATACTTTTTCAATACCAAAAAGAACCGTTATGCGTCAAGAAATAAAAAAAGTATTGATAAGAGTTTATACAATTGAAAGAAATGAAGACGAAGAAAATGAACTCGAAGAAAAAGAAGCTGTAGATTCTATTAACAAGTCCCAAATTCAAATTAAATTCAAATTCAAATTAAATGTATTCTGAAATAGATTTTACATTTCATAAAATATTTACACATAGTACAAGTACTAATTTTAAGTAAACACCATAATAAGAAACTAAAACACCAAACTAAAAAACAAAAAACACAAAAAAACACACACAAAAAAAACAACACAAAAAACACACACACACAAAAAAAAAAAAAAAAAAAAAAAACTAAAACAGTACAATACTTAAACGAAAAACTTTTGGAATAATAATTAAGTAAGAAGTTTGATAATTTAGGACATAATTCAAATTTCTTTTATACATTTATCTAGAATAAAGACTTTTATATACCTAATTAAAATATAGCAAAAAAAGAGAAGTAGATTATAATAATATTCAGTAACAATATTGTAAATAATGTAGTAATATAAGTATCGGTAATAATAGTAGGCAATAATAATAAAAACTCCAGTTATTGGTAATAATAATCAAAATAATAATAATACAAATGATAAAGATAACAATTCTATTAATAATAATAATAATAATAATAATAATAATAATAATAATAATAATAATAATAATAGTAATGATAACAATAATATTAATAATAATAATAACAACAATAGCAACAACAATAATAATAACAATAATAAAAAATAGCAATATTTATAATAGTGAGAGTTGGAAATAGAATAGTGATAATAATTTGAGAAAAAGTTAAGAAAGAGCAAGTTTTAGTAATAAATCAGCATTGAAATGAAGTAGTAGAAAAGAATTTTAAAAAAGATCAATTATTAGTAGTTATAGACCAGCATTGAAGTGAATAGGTTAAGATGGATAGTAGATTGTTAGCAGTAGAGTAGCATAGAAATTAGGAAGAATACTTGTTTAATAAAAAATTAAATACACTGTTTTTGAATTTGGAAAATGTAGAGAGAGATTTTAACTGTGAGGGGAGACTATTCCATGTGCATATGCTCTAATATTTAATCGATTCATGTCCATAACAAACAGTTCTATGTTTTGGTATAGATAATTTGAAACTTTTAGCTGATCGAAGTTGGTAACGAGTATTTTTTTTATAAGTAAAAAAATCAGTAAATGGAGGAGGTAAGGTTTTATGTTGCTGTTTCCAAACAAATAAACAGTTGGAGTGTTGAATAAGGTCTTTTAACTTAAGTATCTTTGATATGTAGAAGAGAATATTTGGGTCAGAGTTAAAATGCTGAAAATGGATTATTTTTAGGGCTTTATTTTGGAGGTGAGATAATCTTTTAAGTGTTAGAGATTGGGTTTGTCCCCATATTTGACTAGCGTATCTAAGATGAGACTCAAAAACCACATGATATATGTTAAGAAGCGTTTCAAGATTAAAATAATGTCGAACTTTGGCCAACATACCGTTGGACCTGCTTAGTTTCAGTGCTAAGTCTTGAAGATGGGATGCAAAACTTAAATTAGAATCAATTTTGATACCAAGATACTTGATAAAATTCACAGTATCTATTTTTTTGACCACTTAATCTGAAATTAAGGTGCTTTTTAATTTTTGTTTGACTTGATTTAAAGATAATAATTTCAGTTTATTTGGAATTAAGTGATAATTTATTAGATAGAAGCCACTGGAGTAGATTCGCTTAGTCATGGTTTATATTTTTGTTTATCTTTTTAAGTGATTTGTTTATTAAAAGCAGATTGGTGTCATCAGCAAAGTGGTAAGCAGTGGAAAACTTCAGAGAGATATTAAGATCATTAATAAAGAGAAGGAAAAGTAATGGTCCTAATACAGAGCCTTGTGGGACACCATTTGTTGATTTTATTAATTCATATTCTATCACATTAATAGAAACAAATTGTGTTCTATTTTGAAGATAAGAAGAAAACCATTTGAGTGTTGTGCCTCTAATACCATAGTACTCCAACTTTCTGATAAGAATGGAATGATCAATTGTATCAAAGGCTTTCTGGAGATCAACAAAAATACCACATGCAAACAATTTATTGTCCAAAACTGTTCTAATTTTTTCAGTTATATCAATTAGTGCATGAGTTGTTGAATGATTGTTTCTAAACCCATACTGATTTTTATAAAGACATTTGAATTTCTCCAGAAAGTTGTAGAGTCTATTGTGCATAGCTTTCTTAAATAGTTTGCTTATATTTGAGAGAAGAGAGATTAGTCGATAATTAGAGTAATCTAGTAGAGAACCTTTTTTATGTATTGGTGTCACTTTAGCTACTTAAGGAGATCTTGGAAAATTCCATTTCTAAATGAGTTATTCATAATTATGGATAGTGGCTTTAAGATTATGTTTGGAATAAGCTTAAGAACAAATGTGGTAAGGCTGTTTGGGCCCAGACTTTTTTTGTTTTGAAGTTTCATAATGAGACTCGATACCTCAACTTCAGTCACTAGCTTAAAGAAAAAAGAACTTTCATTAGGATTTTTTAGAAAGTCTCTAAAATCATATTTAGGGATAATTTTTTTGTTTATTAGATTCTCTTGGATAGTAGCAAAGTAATTGTTAAAAATATTAGCAATTGTGGTTGGATCAGAGATGACTTTATCATTTATTTTGAGGTTGAAAGAGTTATTGTATATAGTAGGTCTGATGTTGATAATTTTTTTTATTCCTTTCCAAGTTCTCTTAATGCTGTTTAGGTTGTTGTTGAAAAAGGAAATGTATTACATTTTTTTGGATTGTTTAAGTAAGTTGCTTATTTTATTTCTATATAACCTAAATTTATCAAAGAGTAGATTTCTTGTATTAGTATTGTTTGATTTAACAAATTTTTTATAAATGACATTTTTGGTTGAGATGGATTTAAGAATACCAGCGGTTATTCATGGTTTAGATTTAAGTTTAATTTGTTTTTTTGTTAAAACTTTGTATGGAGCATGCCTGTCTAGAACTTTTTCAAATGTATTTAAAAAACTTATCATTGTTTTATTTATATCCACGTCTTTTATTTGCACCTCCCAGTTTATACTAGATATATCTTGTATAAAGGTGTCAGTATCAAAGTTTTTAAAGCATCTTCTAGAGATTTTTATATTCTTTTTTTTTGGTGAAATACCAGGAATACAGAGAAACTGGGCCATGTGGTCTGAAATAGAAACTGTTAGATTGCCAGAGATTGTTTCAGGAGAATAGGAGTTTGTAAAAATATGAGAGTTTTGATTTTTGAGGTTATACGTGTTGGAAGTATAATGGATGGAAGAAGCGAGCAAGAGCATAATGTTTAGAGATAATTAGAAACAATAGAAGATTCTTTATAATTAATTAAGTCTATGTTGAAATCACCCATTAATATAAGTTTTTTTTTTCATAACTTAATTTCTCAAGTAAAGGTGTTAAATGGTTTGCAATGAATTGTTTTAGATTTAAAGTTGGATGACGATATATGCAGCCAATTAAAGTATTGGTTTTATGAGGGTTGATAGTTTCAACAAAAACTGATTCAAGAAGTTTCGAGGCATAGATTGTAAGATCATCACGAACTACATAGTTAAAATTAGAGCTTAGATAAAGAAGAGCCCTACCTTTTTTTGACTCAGTAGGGCAATGTTCAGTGTTAAATCCATTTATGGTAATATCAGTTATATTTGAGTCTTTTATATATAAATTTGATTTAGTAATTCCTATCACCAAGAATGTCAATTAGGCTACAAAGATCATCGATATGTTGTGGCAAGGAAGCAATATTGAGATGAAGATATATATCAGTATCAGGATTTAAAGAATTATTGAATTCAGTAACATCAAGATATTTACAATTAATAGTTGGATTATAAACATTATTCATATCTCTATATAGACTTTTTAGGTGAGCAGGAGATTCAAGAGATTTTAATAGCTTTAATGGAAGATTCTTGCATGAAAGTGTAAGTTTAAGTTCATGATCGGAAAGGGTACTAAATGGTATATTTTCGGAAATACAGTCAGAGCAATACCATTCTAAAGAATCATTGGAGATAATGTTATATGTATGCTTATTGATTAGATTGCACTTTGTGTGAATCCAAGAAAAGCAGCAGTCACATTGGATGACTCTATGGTTTTTTGATACATTTTTTTTGCAAAGTTTGCAGGATTGTTTTAATATCATATTTCATAAATTAATATTTTTGAATTACATATAAGTCTATTAGAAGTTTCTAAGCATATAGAGATAATGCATACAAAATGATAGAGCAACAAATTAAAATGATAAAGCAAAACTGAAATGATAATGTATAGGATTTAATGGATTAGGTTTGTAGTTGTAAATCAATTTTTATGGGTAAGATATTATTAATGTATATAGTATGTATATATATTATCTTTTTATAATAATATTTTAAACAAAGTTAAAAAGAGAAACTTTATATTATAGTCATAACTGAAAATATAAGTTTAGATAACTAAATATTTTGTTTTTAAGTATATAGGGGTAATTAAGCAATATAACAGTAAATATAAATTAATAATATGAAATATATATTTATGATATTGGTAAATACACTATTTAGTAATAATGAGCATTTGTATATTTTAAGTATAAGACTATATAAGAATAAAGCTATATAAGTACACAAACTTATAATATAGATGGAATATAAATTTATTAGAATAAAGCAACTATATAAATTAATATAGAATTTACACTAATAAATTAATATAGAATATAGCAAGCACAATATATACACTATTCACATGTACATATATACATATACACACACATATAAATACACATATACATATATCAGTTACACTATATATATATGCTAATTAACAATATGCAATAGAAATTGTGTGAATAGTAAAGATCAGCAACAAATTTAACTTTTGTTTTACTTTTATATTGTTAACAGGGGTTAGTATAGTCTTATATAAGAAAACTTGCTGTTTTGAACATAGATCAGGTGTACCAGGATATTGCTTTATGCAATACAATAATCAATGCATTTACTCTTCTGTTAGTAATAGCAATAATAATTAAAATTAAAAAAAAAAAAAAAAAAAAAAAATTGATAGTCTTGTTAGTATTTAACAATCTTGCAAATGTGAACTTAGACCAGTTGAATCAGAAGATTGAAAACCTTTGTATGTTTATGTTAGATTCAATGTAGCGCCAGTTCAAATAATGTGAAGCACCCTGTAGCCTTGTTTCAATAAATTCCGATTTTATAACAATATCTGCTATAGCCGTTAGTATAAAGGTAATCCAAACAACTACAAATTATAAAACACCAAAATAAGTAGACGCCATTTTTAATCAACCAATACACACTCGATACACTCCAAATACTTACTCCTATAATTCTATCGCTGAAAAAAGAATTAGAAAATCAAATACAGAAAGACAAGAAAAGCTGGACAGAAAATGTAAAGGAGATACCAAATTTAGATGACCATACCACCAACAAGCGTAGAGGCCGAGCGAGCTTTTTCAGCTGCTGGTTATATATGCAGTCCTTTGAGGAGTAGATTAAGTGATAATACTTTAAGTAGGGTCTGTTTCTTAAGAGCGCATTTCTTACAATGATTTTTTCATATTTAATTATTATTATATAATCTTTTTCGTCAATATAAATTTTTTTTTTTTTTTACAAAACTGTTAACGTAACAAATTGACTGGAGCAAGTAGAAGACGATGGTCTTATCAGAAGACAATGGTCTTATATTTGATATTTTAAAGAATAAACAAAGCTAATAGACGTTCTACGTAAAGCTAAAAGATGTTCTACGTACTTTGGCTTATCTTTTTGTTCATTAAATGTTAAGAATTATATTGATTTACAAATGAATTGCGTTTTTTGGCTTTATTACCTCATCTTACCAATTTAATAAGTAGAGTACATTTTTTCTGTAATACTTGAAAGAAAAATACAATTGTCATTTTGCCTTTTATAATGTGCATAAGAAATCTACCAATCCCGCGCGGAAAAGTTGAAAAGTGTGCGGGATTGCAATCCCAAGGCATAACTATCCCGTTATACCCCAGTGTCCCAATTTGGACCGCTCTACCCTATGAGATGTTTCGCAGAGTTCTATGTTGGGGCCTCTGCTTTTTTTGATTTATATAAATGATTTAAATAAATTATCTATTAAGTAAATAGTCATAGTCTATTAAGTATTATTTTTGCTGATGACCAACCTGCTGATGATACCAACTTGCTGATGATACCAACTTGCTGATTTTATTTTTATTTTAAGTTTATTTTTTGTTCCTTAATATTACAAGTTCGTAATTACATAATAAAAACTCGTTAACAGTGAATAAAAAGTTACAGTGAAAAACAAAAACAAAATATTGCAAAGTGATTCTACAAAAATAATAAATTCACTCTAAAACTGTAAAAAAAAAAGCGGAAAACTTGCAGAAGACCAAATGGTGTTATAATCAAGAACCGCTGTACATTACCATAAATATAAAAACACATTCATAAAGTTTTTACATAAAATCATTAAATTATAATGGTATTAAAATGTCAGATAACAAATATACAAATATATCTTTACAAATATCGTTTTTTTTTTTGTTTGTTTTTTTTTAATTTTTTTTATATTAATATTTACACATTTATTCCTAATGCAATGTTGAAAATATATTTGTATATAATAAAAAATAAGAAATTATTTAAGAAGCTTGCAAAGTATATATTTAGAAAAAATCAATAATTAAATTTTTATACTTTAAATTACTCTTTTTGAAAGTTTTTTGAAAGCAATTCAATTTTTTTAAATCAATATTATTTAAATTAATACGTATTAAATTAATTCCAGATATAAGGTACACGATAAGTAATTATGAATTGCTCAAGCTTATTTTTGCATGAAGGCTCTAACAGGGTATTTGTACGCAATAATTATTTATACTCTAGTTTTTGTTTATAAAGACTATAGTAAATTGAAGGACTTTTTTCATTTTGCTATTTATACATAAGACTTATAACATTATGTACATTTGATTCAAACAATGTTAATAAAGAAATTTGTTTAAAAAGCGGTTTTGAGTGTTCTTTTTTATTGTTATTATTTTTTATTCACGTATAGCATGCTTCTGTTTACGATAGAGTGGTTTTAGTTTCGTTTTATAGCTACTACCTGATGCTATATTACCGTAATTTAGGTAACTTTGAACAAAACTATAGTAAATTTGTTCGAGGAGTGGTTTTTTTAATATGTAACGTGACTGGTATATTATTCCGATGCTTTTGGATATTTTAATACCTAAATAAGCGATGTGTTTATTCCAATTTAGATTTTTGTCAATAATAACACCCAAAAATTTTGTAACAGTATCCCTACTTGTTTCTCTATTTTCAATAAACAATTTTGGAAAAGAAGATCAAACTTCCTTTTTTTTTTAAAAGAAAGATGAAATAAAGAAAACTTTACTTGAGTTAATAGAGAGCTTGCCCTAAACCATTCTAAAATTTTTTCTTATTCATAGATCATTTCTACGCACAGTTTGCAAATAACTTTTACAAAGTTGCTATCGTCAGCAAACATTATAGTTAAAATTCTTTTTGATGTCATACAGTGATCGTTTACCTAGATCAAGATAAGCAAAGGCCCAAGTATTGATTCTTGAAGTACACCACGTTCTATTAAAGACGGATTAGAGAGTTTATTGTTTCCGTAATATACATATTGGACGCGTTTATCGAAATAGCTTTCTACCCACTTGTTGGATCTTCTACCCACTTGTTGGACCCTTTATGCCATACATATTAAGCTTTGATAATATTTTGTGGTGTATCAGAAGCTTTAGAGACATCTACAAAAGTTTATCTTCTCCGTTTGTAAAGGAGTTTTTGATTTATTCAACCAAGTGAAGGATTGCGTGTTCAGTTAATGTATTTTATTGAAAACCGAACTGCTTGAAATAAATAAGATTGTTTTCTTTAAAAAAAGTATATAACCTATTAGGCATAATTCTCTCAAGTATTTTAGAAAATGTTGAAAGTATTGATATTGGTCTTTACTTTAGCAGCTTTTAGTTTTTCAGGAAAAACTTTAAAGAGTGTTTAAAAATTTTGAATAAAGGAATTTTAAGCTCATTGTAGCAGTTAATTACTATGTTGTTATTGAAATCGTCAACTCTAATTGCCTTGTTTCTTTTTAGGTTTTTAAAAGCCTCATCAATTTCTAACATGGAAGCAAGTTATTATTTAATGGTACCAAGTTGCTGATGTATCATCAACTTACTGATAACAACTTAATCCTTTCTAGTAATGACATTTACAACCTATTTTTGAATGAATATCTTATGAGCATATCTAATTGGTTTAAATCTACAAAAATCAACTTTAAATATTAATTTAAAAAAAGTTTTTTTATTCACTCTCTCATAAATGATCTGGAAACTTACCGGGTATTTTCATTGACCAAATTGAAATCAAAAGAGGGTCAGTTACATTAAAGTTACTTAAAGTTTAAATTAAAATTTCAAAAAATTATGGAGTTCTGAATAACATAACTCTATTACTCATTTACTCATAGCTATATAAATTATGGAAATATTGTCTGGGGAAGTAATGAAAAAAATAAGTTACTTAATTAAAACAAATAATTTCTTTGTCGTCCCCAGAAACGTGCACTTTGCATGACTAATTTTACGGATCACACTCAAAATTTGCTTTTATCGAGATAAAAATAACTATTGTATATGAACAGAATATATTTAATGTTTTATGTTTATTTTATATGTGGAAAAAAAATTTGTTCCCCTTCCAACTTTGAAGATCTTTTTATCTTTAAACCTGGAAACAAATGTACGCTAAGATTCAATAACTTATTAATTAAACATTTCTGTAAAACCAAACTTAATCCGTAAAATTTATTGCCAGCCCAGATGCAGTGGCAATAATAGGTGAGTGTACATGAGGACTTTTTTTGAATTAGTCTTACTGAACGAACATTTTTTGAGGCCAAATTCCATGCTGAACACGAATCCATCACGCATTTTGCAGTACTACATCGTTTGATGTCGGATCGCAGCCATTTTTCAAAATAGCCTTTATAATGACAATTTTTTCTAAGACCCTTACATCTTGATCCAGATTAAACCTTGTGATATATAATTTCTTTGGTTTTCCGGGTCATAGAATTTAAATTTCAAAGTAAGTTTGGCGTATTAATAATGGTTTATTTTATACGTGAATAAAATGCTAGAATTTACAATTCTAAGACATTCCAAAAGTTAAGAGATTGATTTGTAATTCGCAGTGATTCAGAGGCAAAATGAATAAGTCACAGTTTGTTCTTATATATTCATCACCAACCGAATATAATATTGAGTATTTATTCAGCATTTAAAACACTTTTTAGTAATTGATCAATGTTGTCGACAAGATCATTCCCAAGCTTGAGAATGTTTTTTTATAGAAATTCTCAATTCGTCAAGAGTGAATTTCTGCATATTGATTTGTCCGTTGTCCAATTTCACACGTCTTCTCTGTTTGACATCAGGAGCTATATTGAGACACAAATAACATACTTCGCTGAGTCTAGTATTTCAATATCAGACTGTGTCAACGGTTTTCCATCCTTTTTACAATCTTCCAGCTCTTTGAAAGTTTTTGAATTTTCTGCTTTTTCAGTTCTTCTTTTTTCACAATAAATAGTCTTCGGGTGGCCTGAATGGTTGCTATAAAGTCCTTTTCTAGTTTCCTGGCCCGCTTCACCTTATCAGAAGTCCTCGCCCGTTTCCATTCCTTTTTCTTGTCCCCGCATGCGACATCGGTAAAAGATGAATCTCTAGAGCATTTGTCATCACTACATTTTTCTGAATAACGTAGTGACGGTTGTGGAGCCACCGCATATTTTAACCCGGTTTTCAAATATTGCGAATTCTGATTCACACCCTAGGCTGGTGAGAGGTGCCAGTTTCAACTTTTAGCAAGCGATATCCGGATTTTGAAGAAGTCCATCTCAGATAACTGTCTATTAAGCGTTTCTAATACTTCTTCCAGAATAGCACTGATAAGAATGCCATTAGCAGCGGTTGATTGACTTTTCTCGGCTTTCATGTTATTGAGTTCAGGAATTTTGGTTTCAAAAAAAATGTTCGCACACCATTCCAAGATCGTTCATCATCCGTGGAGATTTTACGGTTATCCACCCCCAGAAGATTATTTATTGGAAAAAGCATAGATTTTGGCACACAACTAAAACCAATCATTTTAATGTACGTAGATACTGCCAGCGCTAACTTATTAGAATTTATGCCAACCACATTGGTGAAAAACTGCATTATTAACTCTCTATTTTATGAACTGTAAGGCAATATTCATGATTCTTCCGAATCGGTTTGCAATAAATCCGCAGAATCACTGGGAGGGCTGCTGTCAACATGTTCTGCTGATGCAGGATGCGTCAGTTTTCATGCAGTTTGGTCGTCATTAAGCCATTGTCTTTTTTTCTCAGCTGATGAAAGTCTTTGGTGTACTCATCTGCTTGCTCTACTTCCTAGACACAGTGCCGAGAAATGTAAAAGTATAAGACCCGAAATATTTTTTGATAGAACAGTTCATCTTCTTCTGTCATTGTCACACCAAATTATTGCTCCAGTTTCTTTTGGTACAACTTGTCTTTAGTACGTATGTTGTACGCGTGTTTGATAATGCTGTTGTTGAACTCATTTACTTCTACGTACCATTCTTTAAATTCCGATTTATTATAACTTTTATTTATTTCTTGTTTTCGGAAATTGACGAATCTCTGATAGTCAGTGCAAAATTTCTTCGCAACATTATTGACATGTAAAGGATAAACATTCTTTGCAACCCAATCTTTGATGAATTCGGATGCTACAGTTTTACTGGCAGCCTCTTGAGACAAAGTCTTTTGTCCTGGTTTCATGGTGCACAAATGAAGCATTCAGTCCAACATGTGTGCTCCAGTCCGGAGTTTATGCCGAGCGATGAATTTTTCCAGTTCGCTGTAAACTTCATTGAAGAGGCATTTCACAACACAATCGCTTCTTTTATTTACTGTGTTTGTTGAATCCATTGTAACGTATGTTTTCGATATAATGGCTTCTGAAACAGTAGCCATTGTTTTATACTAATGCGTGACGACTGTCATGTGTACTGTATGTGTCTACGTGACTTGCTGCACGGCTCACTTGGTGAGAAGATACATAAGGAGAAAGCGGTGCAATAGCGCAGAAAAACGACAAAAGTAACATGTTTTTTTTAGATTACTTGAATGCCTTGACAGATACGGTATTTTAAGTGTGTTTTTTGAATTCCCCAACCCAAAAAACATTATAAACATTATAAATGACATATTATTAGGCCTGTTTTGGAAAAAAAATAAATCGCTTTGAAAAATAGCGGTTTTTGTGGCCGTTTTGAAAAAATAGCCGCAATCCGACTTATAGAGTGTGAATAGGCCAAGAATTCTCCGATAATCGTGTTCAGCGCATCAAATGGCCTCAGGACTCACTCGTTCCGAAAAACTTTTTTCATGTACCCTACCCTAGCAATAAGCCATTCGGATATTGCTATTAGAGCACACGAACCTTAATGCGATAACTATATACAGGGTTTTCGGAGTTTTTTAATCTTTTTGAAAGGTAATTAAATCATTTTAAATAGTTATTTAATCCTATTAAACGGTAGTTTAATCCTTTTAAAAAGCAATTTAATCTCAGAAAGGTAATTACGTTAATTGCCTTTTATTATTATTTTTTTCAAATTACGTTTTGTGAGAAAATAATTTCTATTTTCCAAGTTTATATTAAAATCAACAAAGTAATAGATTTAAGTATACTTAAGTAAAATTTTTAACTAAAAACTTTCTCTTCGAATACCTTTAACACTCCCAGATTAAAAACACGTGATTAAAAAAACCAATACAATCATTAAACGATTGTATTGGTTTTTTTAATCACGTGAGGGAGTGGCTGTTAAAGGTATTCGAAGAGAAAGTTTTTAGTTAAAAATTTTACTTAAGTGTAATTTTATATTTTGTTGATGAAACGGAATTAATGGCATTACAACAAATTTTGTTGTAATGTCATTAATTCCGTTTGAAATTGATGCTATTAATTCTTCGTTGTTCTTCGGATTTTCAGATTTGATTATATTTTTCCATTTGGAAAACACCTCCTCAATTGGATTTAATTGTAGGATGTATGGTGGTGTATAAAACAGACGAAAACCTCGTGATTCTATAACTCACCGAACATTATCTCCTGTATAAATAGAACAGTTATCCGTAATTAAAATTGTGTTTATATATTTCTTAAGAGTTATTGAACAATCGGAATCATTTATATCTTTAATGAATTCAATATGATCACCATTGAGCTTTTGTTGATTGTAAATGGGCTATCCGACCAGTTCTTTCAAAGAGATTTATGATTGACGTAACAGTTTTAACATTTATTTCAAGCTCTTCGGATATTTATTTCGATCCTTTAGGATCTTAAAACTTTCTTATAGTAAGTCTCCTTTGTGCATCTGTAATTGTATTATTTTGCCTGTTAGCGACCGTCGGCAAATTTGGCATTTCTCCTTCTTTAATATTATTTGTCAAGTTCATTTTTTCAGAATGTTCTCTTATCTTCCTTCATTAATGTATGTGTTTTTTGATCAAAATCTTTTAAAAATGATTAAATTACAATTTTAAAGGATTAAATTTCTTTTTTAAAAGATTAAACTACCTTTTAAAGGGACTAAATAATTATTTAAAAAGACTTAAATACCCTTCAAAAAGATTAAAAAAACTCCGAAAACCCTGTAACACGGATATTTTAAACATTTCTTTCTTTCTTTACATAAATATCGAGTTGTTTACTTTGCTTTTTTAACGTTTTATACTTTTTTTAAATGTTTTGTTTTTTGTTTATTTTTATTTGTGGAAGTGTACATACATTGACTGACTTATAGGTAGAACATGCAACGAATGTACATACATCGACTGACTAAATAGGTAGAACATGCAGAGAGTGTACATTAACTGAGGGCTTCGGTTTGTGCAAGCAGTCTATCAGTTTAAAGCAAAATCTTTTTTAAGTTTTTCTTAATTTATTTAATTTCAGTTTAAATACGCTGAATAAATTTTAACATCTTTTTAAAACTTATTTTATTTCAGTTTAAACATGCGTGTGTCACATGTCAAAAATAAGGTGATATGATTGGTGCAATGGTAATAGCATTTTTTTACGGGTTTATTACCAGTGTATATGCACTGGTAAAAGCACTTAGCAACTTAATCAACTTGGTATTAATTATCGTGCTTAATAACTATGCATACCCTAATTATCTGTTGCTTCATATTATTTTTCCAAACTTTGATTTGTCTACTCTTACTACGCTTATTTCTTACAAATAAACTAAAAAATTTGCTTTACCTTTCAGATAATATATTTAAATAATACTTATCAACTGTAGTTTTTTAATATTTGTGACGAACTTATTACATATAACTAAGTATATTTGTTTACTTAAGAAGATTCTATTGATCGTTGTAATTTACTTTTTGAAATCTTAATTTGCTGTATCTTGTAAAAACTCTTATATAATCTTATTTTATTGCATCACAAATAAAATTGTAAACTAAAAAATAAATTATTTAAACGCATAATTTAATTTATAGTTTAAAATTTTTTTTTTTTCTTTTAATTCTTTTGATTTTTCTTGTTTACTTGATTATTACATTTAACATAAATAATATTTTTAAAGTATTTCTTAAACAAATTGTTATTTATTTTTACATTTGTAATTCAAAATTAATAATTTGTAAAGTATAAATATATTATACGGTTATTGTAAATACGTACGATTGGGGCTCGGTGATAAGACAAAATAATGAATTCTACTTGCCCCGCCAGTGTTTTTATTTATAAACTTTTAAACTGTAAAAGTTATTAAACGGCTAAATAAACAAACAAACATGAAAAACATGAAACCATGGAAACTATCTTTTTACCTAAATTGAAATTCTAATTACATAATTTGTCTCCTATTTTATGCAAACTTCTCAAGTGTTTTTCCTTAAGTTATAAATCTACTTAATAGTAATACCATTTTAGGACGCATATATCAACATACCTTTTTAAACATCACTGAAAATACAATAAGCCATTTTAATCCTCTCCGTGAAAACTACTGCTCAAATGCGCGATTTTAACATAGATTTATTGAATTATAGACAATCACAAATCGTTTTTAAATATTTTCAATAGTTATATTTAATTCCAGATTACAGAGCATGTCGAATGGCATATTGTTTGATATGCAATTAGAACTAAACCATTCACAAGAATCATTAGTAAGCTGATAATAAGTATGTTTGTTACATAAGTATGTTAATAGAAAAGGCAGAAAAAAGCTTAAAAACATTTTTAATTGATAGATTGCTTGTTTGAACCAAAACCTTAGTTAATGTATGTACGTTCCCTGAAATTCTACCCATTTAAATCATTTGATGTATGTACATTCTTGTTGTAAAATGTATGAACACTTTGCTGCGCTAATTCCTAAAAAAATCAGTCGAAAAAAATTTAAACTGAAAAACCAATTAATTAATTAAATAAAACAAACAAATTTATTATATAAAAACAGTATATATATATATATATATATATATATATATATATATATATATATATATATATATATATTTATATATTTATATATATAAATTTATATATATATATATATAAATATATTATATATGTATGTATGTATGTATGTATGTATGTATGTATGTATGTATATGTATGTATGTATGTACATATATGTATATATATGTATATATATATATATATATATATATATATATATATATATATATATATATATATATATATATATATATATATATATATATATATATATATATATATATATATATATATATATACTGCAAAATCCAAGTCAATCAACAACTCGATAACAGCAACAAACTACGCCAAACATTATTATCACGGCCGGCCAAATTGTGCTGCAACTTCGTTATTAAATGTCAACTTGATCGCAGCAACGAATAATGAACATTGTCATAAATTAGATTTGCCACACAATGCCACAAATTCGTCGTCAATTAACAATTCAGAACATTATCAAACAACGGCCATTATCATGGCCCGCCAAACTACGCTGCAAATTCGTCATCCAATATCAACCTGATTGCAGCAACAAAAAGCAAGTACCGCCACCAAATAAACTCGCCACACAACGCCGTAAACTTGCCACCAACTAACAACTTTATGTTAGCAATATATGTTAGCAACTTATGTTGTAGTTCAACGCTACCTCTGGACGAGTTTTATATTATCGGTAAGGAAGGAGGAGTGATTTTCAAATATTCTTTCTGTGATAAGATTGTAAGGACTTCTTGGGACACCTAAAATTATACTGAAAAAAAAATTTAAAAAAAAAAAAAGATTTATCAACTGATACTACAATTATAAAAAGCATCAAAAAGGAAAGCTACTTGTCGACTCAAAATTCAGCTCAATACTTATCTGCGGCGACTTTAACTTTTCAAACGCGAAATGGTTTGATGATGGTACCGTATGTATAACTGACCTTAAAAATAACCCGGCCGAAGAATAATTAGTAAGCTCGTTGACAACACCTTCACTGAACTTATTGACTTTCCCACATTAATCCAAGCGGATGGACAATGTAAAATCACTCTCTGCTATGATATATGTGACAACGTAAATCGAATAAAACTTGTGAAAGGTTACCGCAAAGCAAGTAGAGGTAAAAAAATTGGAAAAACTTTGAACATACGAGTCTTATTAAAAAACTGAGCAAATATGGCATAACAGGTCATCTACTTGTTTGGGTTAGCTCATTTTTAACAAATCAATAACAGAGTGTTATTGTAGGCGATACCTGATCAGGATGGGCACCAGTGTCTAGTGGTATTATCCAAAGATATTTGCAAGGATCAACTCTATTTTTCACCTTCATAAATGACTTCTCAGACGGCATTAACTCTTTTTTCAAAATATTTGGGAACGACACTTAACTAATAGTACCAATTCGGCCAGGAAACGAACAGCTTGACATTAAAAGCCAACAACACTTCGCGAGATTAGAACTGTTTTGTTCTATTTCCATGTTTTTCCGAACCGAGAAAATCGAGTTCAAAGTTTTAAATGGACCTGCAGGCCAAATAAAAGAAAAAATGCAAACAAAACTGATTTGTATTAATCTACTATACAGGCTACCACAGTTTCAAAGAAATTGTTTTAAAATATTTTAAGTGCAGGTGTCTGAATTACTACACCCTGATTTGGAGATAGAACAATGTTATACAGAATTTTTTTTAAAAATACAGTATTATTTTGTTCTATCTCCATTTTCTGTTAAAAAACATAATACAAGCTAGTATTTTTTATATAAATATTGGCAAGATGATTCTATATTTTGGCATTTAAAGTACTGTAAGGTACATATCTGCTTTATTAGAAAAAAAATCTTATTTTACACTAGTTAACAAATTACATAAACACGCTATTTTGTCTAAAATTCAATTCAACAGAGAAGATAAGTAATATATTATCTAAAGTATGTACCAAGATATTCACAACAAAATAAAACTTTAGTTATAAATTCTAAAAGCACACTAAAAAAGCATACTGAAAAACTAAAAGCAAACATCTAAAATACTTTGCACAATACAAAGATGTCTTAGAGAATAATTAGTTAACCAGCACCTCTTAATCCATTAAAAAAGTAACATTTCATTAAGAAGGCTTTTTAACAACATAACATATAAAACATTATTTTGACAATAAAATAAATTGTTTTTAAATACTCTTATAAAATGCAATATTTACAGCAGGCATATACTTGAACATATTTTGAAGGACATCGACTTTATCATTTAAAATTTGAGCTCCCTGATTCAAGGCAGAAAACATTAGTACCATTGTCATGACTAAGATCGTAGATTGTTAATTCATGCTTTTGAACAAACATTCTAATTTTTTGATTTTCTGTGGTATACATGATCTGAATGCTTGATACTTTATCTGGATATAGGGAACAAGCTTAAAATTAAAATACTTCATCTGGATATAGGGAACAAACTTAAAATTAAAACCTGCAATAGTTGAAAAATGTTTGCAACCCAATTTCTTCATTTGGTAGACAGAAAAAAAAATTATTTTTTGAAGAGTAAAAATTGCTCTGATTAAACCTAGATATTTCAACAGGATCGAGTGCTCTATCAGTTTGACAGTGGATGTTATCAGCCTCTTGTATACTAGAACTCCCTGGTCCTAAACTTTTGTTTAGGACCAGGGAATTCTAGTATACAAGATTTTTTTGTTCTTCAGTCTTTACAAATTCGTAATATATAATAGAATCTTTACAGAGTTAGTAAAATAAAAAATCAAAAATCACAAAGTTACGTTATACAAAAAATATATAAATTAAAACTGTAAAGTATTAGAAATTACTTCAAAGAACGCGAAAAGCTTGCAGAAGACCGACGGTCTTGTCATCAAGAAACCGCTATACGTTACTAATATTTTTGGTTACTTCAAATTAAAGTAAGTTTATATTATAAAAAAAAAATGTTATCAGTTTTCGGCAGAACGAAAATAAAAATCCAAAATGCAAAAAACAAAGAATGCAGACAAAAAGAAGTTTTCAATTTTTTTATTTCAATACACATAAATATAAGTAAGTACACGATTGCTAAATATGTAATATATAGTCGTTCAAGTGTTGATAAATAAGTCTTATATTTGTTTTTGTGTTTTTGTTATTGCTGTTGTTTTTGAGTTATTTAGAGTTTTTAGAGTTATTAGAGTTTACATTGGTTTCGGAACAAAGTTAGTTTTATACATAGTTTTAAATGCTTTGAGGTAAATAAAAATTCATAAAGTTGTTAGTGTTTAAAATGAGATTTTTTTATAACGTTTTCAGAGTATTTAAGTTATTCGATTTTTCTAGTTGAGTATTTTTGGATATTAATTTGTTATATAGACAAGGACCACGGTACGAAATAGAAAAGCGCGAGAGATTAATTTTTTTAAAAGGTACGTTGAAGTTTCCCGTTCCTCTGGTATGGTATCTACTTTTGCTATTTTGGAAGAAATTCTTTGAAAAGTAAGAAGGAACAAGTTCAAGCTTATATTTTAGCATAAATAACGAAATTTGAAATATATTGATTTGATATACATTTTATGCTTGCAAGTTTTTTAAAAGTGTTTCATGTAAGTTTTAAAAGGTAAAACTTACATGAAACATTTTCTCCCTTTCTATTTTTATACAGCTGATCAGATTGTCTGAGCTGCTTCTCACATTCTGTGTCCAAGTTTTAGGTGCTGAATTTCTTTTCTTAGTTTTTCCTCAACGTAGGAGCAGACAACGAGCTGATGGTATTTTAAGGTTATTATCATGATAACCAAGAACAGTCAGATCAGTCTCTGAAAAAACTACCATTTTGGTATAAATAACTTTTGATTGGATAAAACGGAGAGAGCACATAATTTTAACTTATAAACAGGACTAAGGAGATAGAACAATGCAATGTCAGGTGTGTGTATATATATATATATATATATATATATATATATATATATATATATATATATCAAATTTTAAAAGATATATAAATGTAAATGTTAATAAATTTCAATAAATATAGTAGTTATTTCTACGAATAAAATATGAAGTGTTTAATAAAATATACAAAGACATAGCAAAGCAGTTTTATATTATTATTTATTAATGGTAAAGTAAATTATCTTGAGTAAGAGACTAAAAAATTAAGTTATTACAAAAAAACATTAAATTTTGTGTTTTTATTGAGTCATGAATATATGTTTTATAAAAGCTCAAGGCCCTGGAGAGGATAAAAGTGTGCTGGTACAAAATTAGATTTGGGCATCTTTTCTTATGACGATTATTTTATAAAGACATTCAGAACGTAATTATAATAATAAGATCTGGTTTATAAGTAGCCAATGCTTCCCAACCAGAGAGGCTCAGAAACATTATATGGGGCTGTAAATTTTATTATTTAAAATATTATTATTTCTTAGTAAATATTATATTTAAATATTATAAATTAAATTAAATTTAAATAGGGTAAATCTCAAAAATTTCTCATTTTTCAAAAAAAAGTTGTTTTTAGAAAATTTTTTATATATAATTTTAAAAAAATTTATAATAAGATAAAATATATAAAATATTTAAAACTAAAATTAAAACCTTTGATTTTATTTTGTGTTAATGGCTATGCTCTTTAAACAATAAAATACCAATCGTGTTTGGCTACCATAACTTAGCGACAAATCTGTATTTTAAGGAAAAAACGTTATCGCTGCATGCAGCGACCACGTTAATGTTTTTATTCCTAAAAGATGGTAACATTGCGCTGCTTGCGCAATGTTATGCTCAATAATGCACTCCTGTTTCAAAATATTTACAAAAGGATGGCTTGGAACATCTAGTTGTCATGAAGATGGTAGAAGTTGTTTAAAATCACCTTATTGCAGTCTGTGAAATTTCCTGATACTCTCATGAAAGCTGAAACATTTGCAAGGTTGGCTAACAATACCATATATGAAGCTAACAAATAAATAAAAAAAACTTTTGAAATTGAGCTCCCAAAATAAAAAGCTCGACAAAGAAAGCAGATATTTAGTAAAAATACTTGTGATAAAAGCAGGCATAAATTTCAGGACCCAGTAAAGCGGTTTAAAATTAATGTATGTTAATGTGGATGCTGCCACTACAGCAATCAAAGACCGTTTCAAAGGAAATAGTATTAGTATCTTTAGGAATATTGCTTGTCTAGATGCTCAAAACTATCCAACTTTGCGTGACGATATTCATGATTATACTTTTCATGATTTAGCCAATCTTGCTGGTATGCATAGAAAAATACTGTGCACTGAGATGACACCATTTGCAACTAATTTTCCATTTGTTAAAAAGGCTGATGAAACTGATTCAGAGAAATGCAAGTAAAGACTGCAACAGATGTTTGAGCTGCGTTCTTTCTTTTCTCCGCTACAATTTACATTCTTTTGCATATTCTAATATGTTGCATATAAAATGGCTCCTATGTCTCCTTGCACGCAAGTCGAGTGTGAAGAGCTTTTCCGAAGTTGAGTATTGTGAAAAATCGTCTTTCTGTTGGATAAAGAGCACCTTGAATCATTTATCTTAATGAGTGTTAAGAATGACAAATTGATTACAATGAGGTTTGCCACAGTTTGGCAAAACTTTTTACGGATTACTTGCTGCAGTGTAAAACTGCACTTTTTCTTATATTTTGATTCTTTTTCTTTTCTTTTTCAATCTTTTTATTTTTATAATTCAATGCAAATATTTGAAAAACTTAAAAACAAACTTGTATTTTTTCTAATATTGATAAATTTATTGGGAAAATTCATTTTAGCATGGCAATAATGTGCTGAAAATAATTTAAAAAATAATTACTATATTTTTAAAGTCTCACATATGGATTTATTTTTTTTTAACTTTTTTTTTTTTTTTAGCATCTTCAATTCTAACAAGGCTGCAAGCAACCACTATTGTAGTTGGAAATTACTGGAAGAGAAAAGATGAAATCTATAGAGCAAGATAACGATTAACAGACAACTTAAAAGATTGCAAATTGTATGAATCAGGAAAACAAGATGAAGGAAGAGAATTCCAAAGGACTGACGTTTGAGGACAAAAGCTAGACGAAAAAGGAATTTTTGGAGCATTTAGGAACAATCAAAGTAAAAGGATGAGACTTAATTGAATGACGAGTAACTCGAGAATGAATTTTAGTAGATGGCACAAGAGACGCTAGTGCCCATTATAGTATTTATAGAAAAGAGAAAGAGAAGCAACATTATGACGATGTGGTAATGGTTGAAGATTGACTGCAAGAGCAGGCCCAACTATACTTACAACACGTTTTTTTACTTTGTCTAAATAAGAAAGGGCAACATTGGAAGATTCACCCCATATATGGGAAGAGTATTCTATACAAGGATGGATTTGAGATTTGTAGAGATAAAGAATAAAATCCTGAGTAAGAAAGTGGCAAGCACGATAAAAAGATGCAATCTTAGCAGATGCTAATCTTGCAACCAATAACGTTTCAAAGGAAGATTGGAAGCAGTGGCGTACGACTCGCTCGTTTTCTTGTAATTCGGCGAACGGGAATTCTGAGATGTCTAGTACAGCCAGATTTATAAACAATAATACTTATGTAAAGAAGTTTTGACAGAACAATTCTTTTGTAAAGATGGTCTAACTTATTTTTAAACAATAATATTTTATTAAGATATAGTACCTATCTTTTTTTACTTTAAAACTAAATGGTTTATTTTGAAAAAGCTGGAATATGTTAGTATAAAGCTTTTTATAGCAACTAATGCTTGTATTTTTATTATATTTTGAACAATAAAAAGAACATTCAATTTTATTTTGAATGTCCAAAATATAACAAAAATACAAACATTAAATGCCATAAACTAAATGCCATGCTATTTTATACTTATATATTACAGCTTTTTTTAAATGTTATATTGTTACACTGTATACAAACGATGTAACAATCATTGTAACAATCCCTTAAAAAATGTAACATTATTTCATTTAAACATTGTTACAAATGTTACATTGTTTAACGAAGTAAACGTATTAGTCATATGAACATGTTATTTCAATATATGTTTGTTTCACTTCTTAACTACCCTCTGCAGTATGCTAGGAGGTTTATAATATAACTCCATATTAGACAGCAATCAGGTTTTTATCTAAGCATAAAATTTTTTTTTTACCACCTTACAATAAGGCTATAATATAGTTCTGTAAATATTTCAATATTTAGACTTTTTATTTAGTAGCCTAAAATTATACAACTGCAGTATGAACTGTTTACTGAGCTCTGTTAGTATAAAACAACTCAAACGTTCCTTCTAGTTTTGATGTGTTTTCAAAATTGTTTTTTGTACTTTTATATATGTATTTGTGATATTTATTTTTCTAATTTTAAAAATTTTTAAGGATATTAAAAATTTATAATTTCAATTTAGTACATTATAAATAAATACACATTTTTCAACTAACTATAATCTTTAACTATTTATGAGTAATAAGAGCCATTTTTTTAAGGCATTTTTTATAACGCGGAGCTACGTGGATGCCACGATTATAAAATTTGGTAAAGTAATAAATTCGAATATTAACAAAATAGTGTATCAGTTTTTTTTCCAAATGTGATGCATGTTTTGTATAAAAAAAAACAAAGTTGTAGTCTTTCTTGATTGCTTTAATGATAGTTCCTGCTATATTTTTGCATACAATTATTTTATTAATGTTGTTAGTGAAAATAGCTTCCATAACTCTCACAACTTCACGTAAACAAGAACTTGGTTCTAATGAATAATTTTCGGTTCATATTTCTTAGCATAAATAAATTCATCAAAATTACCACAGATTTCAGCAGATCGTTTTTGAACAAATTTGTAATTTCAAATCCTTTATTATCAGCATCAAAGGTTTTACAATACCTATGTGAGTTTCATTGAATGAGTTATTCGCTACATTACTTTGTTTGTTTACTAAATTAAGACATGATTCTAACGTTATTGCTGCAGTGAAATCAGATTCTGAAACTTGTTGACTTTTTTTGTTCAACAGAAGTAAGTAGTAAAGCATTTTGGTTTAAATTGATTGGCTGTTGGCCAATATATCATGTCTAATTAAATAATTTCAAAGACTTTTTATCAAATGTGGAGGGTCAAAAGTTATGTATATATTTGTTTGAATTGTGGAAGGTAATATGTACAATTTTGTTTTAAGGAATCTTAGTAACTTCAAAGTTGAAATATTTGTTGTACTAAGGTCACACACAACAGCTCATAATGCAGTTCATTTGATATCAGTTTGTCAATAGCTTCTAATATTATTTGTGATAGTTTGACTGATTGAACTGAGTTGTTGCTATAAAAATACGCAATTGCCTGTTTCCACTTTATTGCAATACCCCGAACCATTACAATTAAAACATAATTTAATGGTTTCCCATCTTCATCAATACTAATGTGTTCAAGATCTCTTTCATGATCTATATGCTGCTTGAGAGACATCTCGTCAAGTACAAGACAATAGTTATAACTATAGACATTCATATAATTGACTCGAATTTTAAGTAAAGCAAAAATCTTAGCAGAAAATCCAGGCTGTTGGTTTCACAATGCTTTTGACAAAAAAAACGAAAAGAGTTGTCTTACTTGGCAAAGTAAAAAATTGCATCAAAATATAAAATGCCTGTGGACAGTTACAAAATGCATGGAGAAACCAGTTTGTCATGTTTTGTCCAACTTTTTCCATGTTTTGTTTGCTTGGTCATCTAAGTTGAACATTCTAAGTTGAAAAAATTTAATCTGGTTTTCAGAAAGGTATTTCTTTGCAAGATAAAATATGTGTTCACTAGATCCATTGGATTTTTTATTATGTGTTTTTAAAAGCAATAGTTTTTTGTTTAAAAGATAACTTTTAACACGATTTAAGTTTACTACTTTTTGGAAATTTAATATCTATTTTTTAGCTTTATCATTTACATTTAATTCTTCTGAGTTGGTAGTGTCTGTACGAGAAAATTCTGGTAGCTTTACAAATTTTTCACTTGTAATTGATTTACTTTTCTTGTGTGACTGAAGAAGAAACCTTTCTTAAGGTTCTTTTCTTTTAAAAGAAATCTTGTGAGGAGGATTTGGTACATTGTAAAGGGTCAAAATTGCTGTTAAAACTGCTCTTTTGCCTCCAATATTTGTTCGGTAATATTGTATTGGGTCAAAGTGTATATATATATATATATATATATATATATATATATATATATATATATATATATATATATATATATATATATATATATATACATATATACTTATATATATTTATATATGTAAATATGTATATATGAGCCCTTTAGTAAAAAAGTGGGGCATGTCCACTTTTGCTACACTTCAGGTTATGTATATTTTCTTAAAGCTCAAGTGCATATGCGCCAGTAAAAAAATGGATCATGTCTTTAAATGTGAATTGTCTTGCTATCTGTTGTCAAACTTCTGTACTTCTAAGAAGTAGAAAAAATTTGTTTAGAAATAAAATGGGTCATGTCCAACACCTGATTGAAATGGCTAATCATAAAGTTTATTTGACTGATTTCGGTGATACTGGAAGTGATAAAAGTAAGTATACAAGCTCTAATTTAACATAAATTGGTGTATTTTCATTTTTTCATGGAGTCAGTAAAAATGAGCAAATATAAATGCATTTTGATTATATTAATTGATTAATTTGAAATTTATTGTATTCCAGCACATGAGCCAAGTGAAAGCCAATCTGATGACTCCATGTTTACAATTGAAAAGAATCAGAGCTCTGATGAAGATGGGGATGATTGTCATAATATTAGTACCGGTAAATTAAGTAATTTTATGAGACATAATGATAAAAATATAACTTAATTGAAACGTATAACTGTTTTCTTATAGGTTTATCAAATTGGAATGAGATTGACTTATCAGAAACTTGTTCCTCCTCCTGGTTGATGAAGGAAAAGACAAAGCAAGTGGCTTGATAATGTGCGCAAGACTCTCAAGAGTTCAGGTAAGGCGTACACAACTAAACAAGGAAAGCATGTTTAAGTAAAATGTCTTCCTAACCTCTCTTCACATAAATTTTGGAATGATTGTATCATTAAACTGGATATTGAGGACATTAAGGCAGCTCATCCTTCATTTTGGGCTTTTGGGAAATGTGAATGTGCAAAATTTTTATTGCATGTTCTGATCAGAGGAAAGAAGTGGTGCGCCATAGAGATAAAAGACCTTCTAAAACAGACGAAAAGAAACCAAAATCAACAACACGTACCTTCACAGTGCGTTCTAAAAATGGAGATATTGTAGTATGCATATTATTGTTCTTGCATTTGTTCCAAATCAGTAACGGTCGACTTGACAGAATTCTCATAACGTCAGTTGGTGGAGTACCAAAATTGGATAGGAAGGGAAATCACAATCATCATTGAAATATTGACAAAACTTCTGCTAAGGAGCACATTGCTTCCTTCCCAGCATACGTCAGTTATTATACAAAAACTCGCCATAGAGCTGAAAATGAAAGGAAATATCTGTCTTCCAATTTGAATATAAAAATAATGTATAATTTATATTTAGAATTTTGCAAGGAACGGCACATTGATCCCATTAAGGAATGAGCTTACAGACAAATTTTTAATGAAAATTTTAATTTATCTTTTCACATTTTGAAGAAAGATACATGCAAAATTTGTAATAAATTCAAAATTTTTATATAATTAAAATCAATTCAAATAGTGCGGAACACCAAAGAGCCTGTAAAAATCAAGTATGGTCATGTTCAGGAGCCACGGAACATTCTAGAACATGCTGTTGTACTTTTGATTGGCTGAATCCTAAGACCTTGGCAGTCATTAAACCTTGACAGTCATTAAACCTTGGCAGTCATACAGGATAAAAAAAGTTAGAGAATCCCTGGAGATAAATAAAGCAAGAGTTCGGCAAGAGATAGGTATTACGCAAACTGATCTAATTAGAGATGTCGGGGATAATGTAAAAACAAAAACTTGGGGATCAATTTTGACAAAAATTTAACTGACGTCACTATCATATTATTTGATTGGTTTTGATATTTTACGCTTTTTAATGTTTTCTTTTTTTTTTTAAACGGTTGGTTTAATGTCATTTTATAACGTTTTTTTCATTACCTGATGACGCTAACCACAATAGGTTAGCGAAATAACGTTAATATATTATTATATCAAAATACATTTAAAAAATAGTTATATTCTGCCTTTTTTATTGAAATCAATTTATATATTTATAAACATATCGTATAACAAGAAATGACTTTTAAGGATAATATATATACACACACATATATATATATATATATATATATATATATATATATATATATATATATATATATATATATATATATATATATATATATATATATATATATATATATATATATATAGATAGATAGATAGATAGATAGATAGATAGATACACACACACACACAGACAGACTTATTCATATTTTATATGCATATGTGTGTGAGTATATATATACATAAATTTTAATAATAAAAAAGATACTAACCTATTTTTGTCTTTTGGAAAGCGAAAAAATGACACGCTTTTATCAAGATTTTTTCCTCGTTCATGTTGACAATTAGGAACTGCGCAAAATCCAGCAGACGTTGTTTAGTATTCTATACTATAGCTTGACAACTTAAAATAATTGAATGGAAAAATATATAAAAATCAACTAAATCATACATTAGCAAAGTATATATTGTAACTTTTTATTTGTATTCTGTTGTTTATGATTACTAGCTGTACTACACATCCCAAAAGCCTTTGCGTCAGCAATAACAAGACTTTAATGCAAATTTTACCAAGTTGCACCCCACTGATTTAAGAGTTAATTATAGAAGATGAAGAGTTAATTATAGAAGATGAAGGATAGATGACTCATCGAGTTCGAACGTGCCAAATGATCAAAGATTAGGACCATGTATTCCGTTTTTTGTTATAAGGGTATAGAAAATTTCCTATATCCTTATCATAAAAATAAGTTTAACCCTTAATGTGATTTAGGGTTTAACTTTTTTTTTGCTAAATTTTTTACTCCCATGAGAGAATTCCCAGTAAGTCGAAACTCCAACTATTTAATCTGGTCCCTTGAAATCGTCTAATAAATTACTATTAAAATTCTCCGGGTAAGTTGAACCTCGGATTATTCGAACTTCGTTAAGTCGAACAGTTTTTTCGTCCTCTTTCAGGAAATTTCTTCAGATAACTCTATGTATAAGAATTAAAGATGCAAAATAAAATTAAAAAAATAATAATAATAATTTCATATAAAACATAAATTACTGTAGCCTAATATTTTTATTCTATTGTTTCGTTCTATATAGATCTAAATAGAATAGATCGTTACCAGACATAAAATAATAAGACGTAAAATAATGACGTATAATGAAACTCTTAAAGGTAAAAAAACAACTACAGTTTTTTGAAATTTGAAACAAGACCGCTGACCGCTTCAGACGCAATTTTATTGTATTATATTATATGTTACATCGGTAACACATAATATAATACAATAATAAATATACAAACACGCACACACACACATACATATGTATATATATACATTCATAATGTATCCGGAGCATTATTCTCTTAGGTTAAAAATGATAAGTGGGAGATGAACCGACAGTGAATTACTTGCGAAGGTGTAGGTTTTTGATACCATCTCGAAGTATACGTAAATATTTCCGAACAAACGTTTTTTGATACAATGTGTTAGCAGTATTGATTTTATATAATAATCTGTCTAGGTTTCTGCCTGAGGTCTGAGATTATTGGGTTAGATAGGATTTTCTTAAGTAATTTTATATTTGCTTTATCAATAAGTTCTTCGATATTGTGACAGATATTGAATTGGTGTGAATTTATGGTATCGATCTCAATAACTTTAATAATACTGCAAGACGAGAGTATAGGGGTGCTGTACAGAATGTGAGATAGTACGTAGGATCTATTTTTTTATTATATATATATATTTCGCCGTTTGACAATAATTACAATAATTAATAATGAGTAAATAAATAAAAATTTACATGACAGGAGCAAAAAGAAGACTATAGTTGTCTCATCACTAAGCCCCGTAATATATACCATACATAGCATAGCTTTTAAAAACCGTGTAAGATAATACAAAATCTTTTAAATATTTAATTGAATTTTCTTCAAAATTATATTTTAAATAAAGAAAGAAAAAAATAAATGAATAAAAAAAAAAAATTAAAAAGAAAAAAAAAATCATTTTTTATATTTGATCCTCCTATTTCTTTTTTTTTAAATTTCTTTGCTAGATTGAGAATAAGTAAGAATAAAAAATTTTTTCAAAATAAATTAAAAAAAAAGAATACATATATAGATAACAAAAACAAAAAGATAAAAAGTGAATGTACACAATCACGTATAAATACATTGCAAACAATTAGGGGTACTTTTTACATAAGACTTCGAAACTTTCGAATGTATAAACTTTTTTACATACTCGGTAATAAACAAATGATAAAATTAATAAATATATTCATAATTATATAAATCAAATCATAAGAATACTCTTATTTAATGCCTTAGAGGAAATTTAATTCATTGTCGTTTAGAAAAGTTTGCCTAAGTTTTGTTTTAAATTGGTTAAGCGAAGAGAGTGTTTTAAGATCGTCATTTAAAAGTGTATTCCATAATTTAGGTCCTCGATTTGTAATTGAGTATTTAATGGCTGAATAATAGGTTTTGGATTGACTAAAGTTATTTTTTGAGAACCTTGTGCTGTATATATGATTTTTTTTTAAATATTGAATAAAATAAAGGCAGTGCCGTTTTTTTTATCAAGTTTAAACATAAATATAAGAATTTGATAAAAATTTATTTTTGAACACATTCAATGTATTGAGTTTACTAAAAAGTATTTTTGTATGGGAAAGTCGACCTTCATTTGTAATAGCATGTTTTTATTTTTGTAACGTTGGTGCTGCACCAACGTTACAAAAATACTTGCATAGTTTACAAGCACCAATGTTACAAAAATATTTGCTTAGTTTACAACGTTACAAGCAATATTTGCATAGTTTAGGTAACAATGCATAAATGAAAAGTATATGTATTTTAAACAAAATTGGTTTAAAAACTGTTAGATTTATACAGTATACCAATATTTTTTGAAATTTAGTTTTATTAATATTTCGGGATAGTTTATTGGATTTAAACCATTGGCTTAGTTTATCAAGTTTTTTGTTTACTGTTAAAAATAAAATATTAATATCTTCATTGGAATAAAACAAATTAGTATCATCGGCAAATAAAATTGAGTTTAAGATATTAGAAAAATTATTTAAATCATTAATATAAACTAGAAACAAGTTGGGTCCTAGTATTGAACCCTGGGAATACCGTATGTGATAGACATAATATCCGTTTTTCCACCTTCGTATGAAATAAGTTGCTTCCTGTAAAACAAGTAACTTTTAAACCAAGCCAAGTTTGAATTTCTTATATCGTAGGTTTCGAGTTATGATAAAAGAATTATATGGTCAACAATATCAAAGGCTTTGCTTAGATCCATAAAAACACCTAAAGTATACTTTTTTTCATTAAACCCTTTAAATATATCATGCACAAGGTGTAAGATTGTGTGATCAGTAGTATGAACAGATTTAAAACCAAACTGTTTATTGCACAAAACATTAATTTTTCTCAAGAAAGAATAGAGTCTATTATACATAATTCGTTCTAGAATTTTTGAAAAACAATTGGGAATTGAGATCGGCCTATAATTAGTAACGTCATAAGGTTCACCTGATCATAGGTTCACCTGATCATAGGTTCACCTGATCATAGGTTCACCTGATCATAGGTTCACCTGATCATAAGGATCACTTGATTTTAAAATTGGGGCAACTACAGCAGTTTTTAACTTTTCCGGAAAAACTCTTTTAAAGATAAACTAAATATATACAAGAGTGGAATTGTAATGAGTTTTATTGAATTGATAATGATGCTACTACTTATATTGTCAACTTCTATACTTTTTTGGGCTTGGTTAAAAAAAACTGCGACTAATAATTCTTCTTCAGTAAGTTTATCATTAGACATAATATTAGTGTTATTAGAAAAGCATACTTTAATAACACTAATATTATGTCTAATAACACTTAGAAAAAAGTATTATTAGACATAATATTAGTGTTATTAAAGTATGCATCAAAGCTGATTTGTGAGGATTCAATTTTTTATGCTAATGAAGGACCAACATTTACAAAAAATTTATTAAGTGTTTCAGCCACTGGTTGTTTCTTTAAAACGTAGTAATTATTAAATTTGAGTAATTTTGGAATAGTATTTCTGTCAGAATTATTTTTACCAACGACTTCCTTAATAATACGCCAAGTACTTCGAGAATTATTCAAGTGCTTTTTTAATTGATCTGATTAATAATATTTTTTTGATTTTTTTATAATTATCTCAAAAAGTCGTTTGTAGTTTTTTTTAAATGAGTTTCGTTACGAATGGTTTTTTTTTTAAGAAATTTTTTATATAGTTGTTGTTTTTTTAAAAGAGTTAAGAATACCCTTAGTTTTCCAAGGGTTTAACAGCGTTTTTTTTTAACCATTTTTGAAACTTCTGGAAATGCTTTGTTATAATATTTATAATACTCTGATATGAATATATTGTAGGCTTTATTAGAGTTTTTATTCAGGAATAGACCATCCCAGTTAACACATGATAAAAGGTTATGAAAATGTTTAACTGAGGAGTCGTTTATTATTCTTGTTGTTATTTTGTTATTTTTTTGAAAATCATTTTTATTACATTTTTGTGAAATAATCAATATGGGAAAATGATCAGAGATATTTGTTTTAAATGTTCCTGTTTTTATTTTTATATTAAGGAAGTTATTGGTGATAACTTGATCTATTTAAGTTTCACTTTTTCTAGTTATGCGCGTAAGTTTATTGATGACAGGAATGTAACTATTTTCATAGATTACATTGAAAAATTGTCTAATGCTTCTATTTGTGTCATAATCTAAAATGTTGAGATTCAAGTTACCAACCAGATAAACAGATTTTTTAAAACTGAATTATTTTTAATTACACTTTTAATGCGATCTTCAAACACTTTAATTAATCCATTTGGTGGTCTGTAAAAAGCATGGACGATGTTTTTTGAGGTTATATTAACTAGTTTTTTTTTTTTTTTTTGGTTTACATTTGTTAATCGTTGCACAGCTTTAAATAACCAATAAAAATAATAATATAAACTTACAGTGATAGAAAATATAACAAATATAAACAAGGTATCTGAAAGAAGATCGCAAAGATCTTGTCGTCAGAACCTTAAATAAGCATAAGATAAAAAAATAATAATAAACGTTTACAAAATTGCAAAGTAAATAATCGATTATTCATGCGCAGATATCTGCGTATGAAGAAAGATCACGAGGATCTTCTCATCAGAATTTCATACTAGAGTAAACCAACATATAAATTAAAAAGTAAGAGGTATTAGAACAATAAATAAAATAAGTAGGAATAAACTTCTATAAACGTAAACATGCATATAAACAATAAAAAATAGACCAAAATATATTTTTAACTTTTACTACTAATAATAACTCAATATATTATCAATATATTAAGGAAAGAATTAGGCTTTTCAGTTTTTTTTTAAAAAGGCAAAAAGTAATAGGTATTTCTAAATTAAAATTTGGCAAAATAAGTTTATTCCAAATTTTATTCCAAAGGCTCGATATAGGTAATGCAAAATTGATTCAAGTTTGTTTGACAAAAAGGTTCATTTAAAAAGTTATTATTTCCCAAAGTATAATTACTGATTGGTTTAAAAAAGAAAAGATCTTTGAAGACAGCTAGGGGTAAGTTATTTATTCACATATATACAAAACATAAAATATTAAATATATTTAACTCATATATATTCAGAACTCTCGTTTCAATAACATAATGCTTCGAATGAGAGAAGCGATCTGCAAAATTGATTATACGGATTCCGCGTTTCTGACGGAGATAAAGACGTTGCAACTTATTTTTTTCTGTACTTCCTCAGGCAATATTGGCATAATTTAAATAACTACGTATAAATGAGTAATAAAGTTGGATTAAGACTTTCTTATTAAGATAGATTCGTGATTTATATACGATCCCCATGTTTTTGGAAATTTTTGTGCTTTATAATCAATATTATGATTCCAAGTAATGTTTTCATCAAGATAAACACCTAAAAATTTTGTAACAAAATCTCTTTTTATTTCCTTTTGATCGATAAAGATTTGTAATATTAGTAATAAAGATTTGTGTGATTCGCTTTTTTGTAATCGAATGAAATAAAATCCATTTTGTTTTATTAGTACTCAAGGTTACTTATTACAGTTTGAACCAACTAGATATATGTCTGAGTTCTTCATTTACTGCTTTAAAAAGTTCAGCAATATCATAGTTAAACAGGAATAAGTTTGTATCATCTGCATAATGCTCGTTAGTTTTGAAGCTTTAATTAAGTCATTTTTATAAACTAAAAAAAGGAGAGGTCCAAGAATTCAACCATGTGGGAGTCCACAGGTTGTATTAAGGTGGTATGCCTATGAAAAACTTTTTTCAAGCATCATAGTTATATTTACAACAAAACTAAGCAGTTGTTAACAATAATTATGAAACTAAATATAAAATCAAATATATATATATATATAAGTGCCTCGCTTGCCTCGAAATTTTATTAAAAAGTGTGAAAAAAACGAAAACTTTGAAACACAGTTTCTCAAAAATGACAATAAATCAAAACTCCAAACTTGGTATGGTAGTTCTACATATGCATAAAATTCATTTGTCATAGAGTTTTTAAATATGCCTCCCTAGTTCAGATTATATTGACTTTTAAACTTGAATATATATTTTTATGAAAAAACTCTTGCAGATAAAACAGCATTATAGCGCCCCAAAATAAGAAATTTTAAAAATCTTATGACAAATGAATTCTTCATGTATGAAGGACATATCCTGAAAATTTCAGCTTAATTGCTGAATTTAAACTGGAGATATCATGTTTTAAAATTTTAAATAAAACTATATATCTCAAAATGAGAATAATCAAGTCAAAAATTAAAAATCAAAATTTATGTCTATAAACACTCCTTAAAAGCTACCAGAGCTATATGAATCTGTTTTTTCAGTATTTAAGTATCCCTTATGAAGAGATCTAAGTTTTTTTCTTTGCTTTTTGCATATTGAAGTTGATTTACGACTCTTGTTTACAATTCTCCTTTGGTCCTTTTTGTTTCCATTGCAGTAAAATCTATACCGATTTCACGAAAACCAATTACTGCTCTTGCATTTGCTTCGTTGATTTTAGAACCTTGACCATGGTTTTGTTTAATACATTCTTTTGATGTATAAACATATTTATACCATTCGCATGACTCGCATAAAAGTTCTAAATTATGGGCAAATCCCTTTCTCTTCTTTCTGTTATCACTGACAGTTATTTTTTTATGGCCACAATCTGGACATACTAACAAAGGTTGAAATAAACTCTTAAGTATAGAGAAATTAATAAATAAAAAGTAATCATTTTCCTGTCTTATTACTTCACTATTGGTATTGAGATTAGTTTGATCTATAACTAGCCTCTTTTTACTTATGCTAGATGTAACTTTTTCTGGTGAAATATTTGAAAGATTTATTCTTGAATATTTGTTTACAGAAGGTTTCTTCTTTCTTTTTCGTGAAAAATTTTGCTTGTTGCTTTTTCCAGAAGACATTCCAATTATACACAAGTACAACTTGTTTGATTTAAATCAAGAGTTGAAAGATGCATAAATAATGATTTTATACCACAACCAATATTAAACAGTTTAATATGACACTTAATATAAGAAAATGTGACTTAAAAGCGTGACCAAAAACACTGCAGATCAATATTATATTGGAAAAAGAAGCTTTACAAGATTTGTCATTTTGGCCATCTACTTTGGGTAAAAAAAGGTCTCAATTTTTCGTTGCTATGGCGTTGCTAAGGCAAATAAATAAACTAGCTAATAAAATATGTTATTTTTAACACTTTTAGTTTGATCAAACCTAGACAAGTCATATATCAGCAGATAGAGGATAAATTTTTATATAAAAACAATAAATTACCTATTTTTTCAATTTTTCATCAAAAATCTCTATTTTTCATAGGTCTACCACCTTAAGAAAAGTGGGTTGATAATCATTATTAAATGGTACAAATTGTTTTAGGTTAGATAGATAACTTTTAAACCATTTTAAAATTTTATTTTTTATTCCGTAGTATTTGAGTTTATTAATCAAAATATGGTGATCGACCGTATCAAAAGCTTTTGATAGGTCAATAAAAATTCCTAGTGTATACTGTGATTTTTCGAATGATTTTGAGATTTCACGTAAAAATTGGATAATTGCATGTTCAGTTAAGTTATCTTTCTTAAAACCAAATTGATTGATGTAAAGTAGATTATTATCATGAAAATATTTGCATATGCTGTTGAACATAATTTTTTCTAGAATTTTTGAAAATGTGGAGAGAACAGAGATAGGGCGATAATTACTGATTTCAGATTTGTCCCCTTCTTTAAAAATAGGAATAATTTTTGCAATTTTTAGTTGTTCTGGGAAAACTCCTTGATGGATAGAAGCCTAAAGGTTTTAAAAAGAACAACTTTAAGTTGTTCAAAGCAATGTATAACCACGTTTCCATTAATTTGATCTGCTCCAATTGCTTTATTTTTTTTTACAGATTTGAAGACTCTTTCAAACTCATCAAACATTAATTCGAAAGATAACTCATCTGAAGAAATGCAATTATCTAGGGGTTCTAGATAATCAGTACACAAAGACTTGGTCTTAAGGATTTTTCCAAACAGTGTTGGTCCTATATGAGTAAAATATTTATTTATTTATCAATACACAATGACTCATAATCATTAGTGGTTGAACTTAAATTTGACTTAACTTTATACAACTATGAGTTTTTAAAAAAAATACACAATCCCCCGCCTACCTTGCCTGATGATCTTTTTTTTTTTTTAAATGTTTTGTTTACATTTGACGTAATATATATAAATTATATATTTTTCAAATACAAACAAGGCTTCTAAAAGAAGATCACAATGATCTTATCGTCAGAAGCCTTTTACAAAAGAGTAAAGGTCTGCGTCTTGAAATAAAAAGTCTTGTTAAACTCATTTTAGCAAGACAAGACAATACCAAGACAAGACGAGACAAGACCATTTCAGTCTTGCCTTGAAAAGTCTTGAATGAATCAAGACCAACCTTAAAAAATAACTCGTAATTCAAGAAATAACAAGACTTTTCTTGGTATTTTTTAAATCAAGACTAGACTAATCAACCTGAAAGATTTCTAAGATGAGTTCACAAATTTAACCTTGTACTAAGGGGTCATCAATAAAGTACGTCACGCTAATTGGAGGAGGGGGGGCGAGGGAGGTGTAGCAAAATTTTGTGACACGGAGAGGGAGGGGTAAGTCGAATGTGACGTCACAAAAATTATTTTAGTATTACAGTTTAATTACTACGCATTCAATTGAAGGAATGTTTTAGATTGTCCAAATTTTTACTCACTCTTCTTATTTTTAAGCGTATTTTAAATAGTTTTAAAATACGGCAAATTTTAAATAGTTTTAAAATACGGCAAATTTTAAATAGTTATAAAATACGGCAAATTTTAAATAGTTTTAAAATACGGCAAATTTTAAATAGTTTTAAGTTCGCAAAAACTGACATCACGCTTTTGAAGACATTAAAGCGCAGCGATGCAAAATCATTAAATTAAGAACGTAAAAATTAAGTTTAGAATTTTAAATTCAGGGTTTAAATAAGTAAATAAAACATTTTTAAAAAGTTATAATAAATAACATAATAACATGTAAGTTAATTATCTTTTATATTATTTATTTTTGTTATTCTTATGTTTTTAAACATTAGAGTTTTAGTTCCGTGCACATTTAAGCAAGAATATATAATAATCTAAATAACTAAATAAATATATAATAGCTAAGTTAAATAGACTTGCTCATGCTTTTTTTAATAACATTGCATCTATTTCCGTTCTGTAGCTAGCCAAATTTAATCCGAAAAATTGAATTGTCTAAGTATTTTATTTCAAAGAAACAGTAAGTGAAACCATGCCTCGTCCACGTGGAATTTTGTGGGAGCACTTTGAACATGTTCAAGAAGCTAGTGAAGTGGCTACAGCAAAGTGTAAGAAATGCTTTAAAACATTTTCCATCAAACACTCTAATACATCTGGGATGCTGAAGCATCTTAAGGTTATGCATCCTCAAATCTTCAAAGATGTTCTGAAGTCTAAAGTCTTAAAGAAGTGCAGAAGAAACATTTGAAGAAATTGATGTGGTTGAAGAACAGCTTTGTGAAAACTCACGTCCAGAATCGAAAAAACCCAGCCGGAAATTAAAACTAAACATTTACATACTGACAAAACAGTTCTATGATTTTTTTGTCAAAAATATGATAAATAAATATTTTAAGAAAAAACTAATTCCTTTCCAAATTTTTAAAAGAAAAATGCACTTCTTGTAATTTAGAAAACAAGTCTTGTAATTTAAAAAATAATTTTCAAGACTTAATTTTTGGTCTTGAAAAATCTTGTCAAGTCTTGATTTTCTTGAAATTATTTTTATGTAACTAGACCGTTTTGAAAAAGTATTGATATGTCTTGAAATATGTCAAGACTATAATGGAATTGTCTTGGTATTGGTATTTTTTTTTTTTTTTTTTTTAATTTTATTTTCGTCATTTTACACATTTTACAATGTTATCTATAAATTTAAAAAAATATATATAATTACAAGCTGACTGGGGCAAGTAGAAGTCAAAATGACTTATCATCAAGCCCCTTTGTGAAATACAAAAAAAATACAATTAAATTTTACATCTTCCAATATTATATAAAAGAGTGAAATTAATAAGTTTAAAAAAAAAAAAAATTTGGTTAGAAACTTTAGAAGGTTAAAAAAGAACTTAAAGTTAAAAAAAGAAGAAATTTAAGATAAAGTTAAAATATAAATAACAAATAAAAAATTACAAATCTGTACATATTCGTATACATATTAAAGACAATAAACAAACAAAAAATTTAATTCGCTTCATACGCATATACATATTCAATACAATATTAAAATTAAATAAAGTACATAAAAAATTAAACATACAAAATTATTTTAATTTTTTTAAAAAAAATGAGAGAATGTATGTAATATCTAAATTTAGTAAGTATTTTTTTATAGTTCTTTTAAATGTAGCAATAGATTTTATTTTTTTCATATTTTCGTCAAGAACCGAATTCCACAAGCGTGGTCCCCGGCATATAGTCGAGAAGCCAGATTTTGGGTTAATATTTTTTATTAGATCATTATTATAAAAGTTAATATCAGAATCAGAATCTTTTTTTAAGAATATTGATTTTTTTGTTAGTAATGAATTAAATTTAAAGTTTTTCAAAACTGAATCCTCGGTGATTTTAAATAAGAGTAATATAATCTTAAAAAAAAAAATCGTTTCACAAAATTTTTATTTCTGAATTCTTTGACAATTAACTTATTGTAAATGACAAAAGAATATTTACCTTTAATTCTATGACTTTTACTTTCTTCGAAAAGTTTTTTTCGAATTGCCGCAGTTTCGATTGAATAATCTTCGTTAATCGCAGTTTCGATTGAATAATCTTCGTTAATCGCAGTTTCGATTGAATAATCTTTGTTAATTGCAGTTTCGATTGAATAATCTTCGTTAATCGCAGTTTCGATTGAACAATCTTCGTTAATCGCAGTTTCGATTGAATAATCTTCGTTAATCGCAGTTTCGATGGAATAATCTTCGTTAATCGCAGTTTTGATTGAATAATCTTCGATAATCGCAGTTTTGATTGAATAATCTTCGTTAATCGCAGTTTCGATTGAATAATCTTCGTTAATCGCAGTTTCGATGGAATAATCTTCGTTAATGTAAATTCCCGATCCTTTTAGTTAGTTTGCATTCTTTAAAATTTCAACCTTATCTTTGTAGTTTAGTAGTTTTGTTACATTTCCCTATGAGCTCTTTTAATAACTTCTCCTTTTACATTAAGTTCATTTTCTAAGAAATTCATAATTTTTTTTTCCGAGTCATTCAAGCTTTCACAGTCATTTTCTACAACTCTTTCAAAACGAAGATTATTTCTTTGCTGACGATCTTCAAGCCGACATATCTTATTTTTGTCTTCTTCTCCTGGGCTTGACTTTAAAATCTTTTTTTTTTTCCAAATCTTTTACTTTTTTTCGTTTTTTTTTGTCCATAATCTATAAACTTGAAGTTGGTTTAATTGTCTATAATCTATAAATTTGAAGTTGGTTTAATTGTGTGACCAATCTTTTTAGGGCGCTTTAGTAAGTAGGGTACTGACTTAATAGTATTATGATCTTTTATCCATTGACCTCCCAGTTAAGATTTTAGTTTATTAGGATTTCTAGGTACTTGTAGCAACCGATTTGAGTTTAGAGCTTAAAAGAATTGGCGAAGGAATTGCAACTTCATTAGGGTGACGACTCTCTATCGATAACGTTTTTGCATCTTCGTCATATATGATGTAAGTTAATATATCATCGGCGTATTTTTGTAGGATTGTCTCAGATGGTAAAAAATCATTCATATCATGTATGAATAATAAAAATAAAATAGGTCCAAGGTCACGCTACCTTGAATGACTCCAGCTTTAATACATTTCCATTTGGTTACATGCTCAATTGTTTTTACTCTTTGACAACGGTTGTGTAGGTAGCTAGCAATCCATGCTGTCAGCCAGCTAAAAAGCAAGTTTTGAAGTTTTAAGAGCAATTTTTTGTGATCAACCATATCAAAAGCTTTAGAGAAATCAAAAAAGATGACAAATATTGGCAATTTATTGTCTTTTGCGTAGCTAAAGTCTTCTATTATTTAAATTATAGCATCTATGTCCAGGGAGGAACCCAAATTATTTATCTGTGGTCCAGATATGCTTCGTATGATTAACAATAAATATACACAAGATACGTTTAAAGATTTTGCATAGAGCAGATGTAATAGTTATTGGTCAATAATCTTCCACAGAAAGTAGGTTCGCTATTTTATGTATAGGTGTTAAATGAGTTGATTTCCATTGGTTTGGCATATGATAGCGTTCAATTAGTCGATTAAATAGAATACAGAGTGATGCAAATATTTCAAAACGGGATACTTTTAACAGAATTGGAGACAGATTATCAGGGCCCGGTAATCCCGGCTTTAGTTTGCTTAGCTGGGTTAAAATATTATTGTATGTAAAGATGTAATTTTAGGGTTGATCTGCATTTATGTTAATAAAGATTGAGATATCATAAATATTTTTATCTTTCCAAACGTTATGATAATAATCGTTTAGTTTGTTAGCAAGATTTTCAGAAATTTTATTTACAAACTTATTACATTGTTCTGCTTCTTTCCAAAAATCAGTGTTGCCTGATATGTAGAGTTTGTTATAAAATATTTTTCTTTTGATAATTAGTTTATTTATTTTTGCAGCTATCTTCCTCCATTCAATGTACGAACCAACTTTGAAATATTTTTGACGTACTTTTATTAAGCTTTCAATACAGGGGGTCATCCAAGGTTTGGGGTTAATAAGTGTTGAAGTTTTTAGAGGTTGGCACAAATCTTGAGCAGCTTATATTGCATTTTAGAAATTGGTGCATGCGGTTTGCATATCATGATGTGACTTGATTAAATTTTCTAGGTCAGTGTCTCTAATTAATGCTACTGTATCTCCTATTTTACCGGAGTGGTAGGTAATTTTACGTGGAGTGGGTAGGTATGTTTTATATAGATAAAATGATGGGTGATATAAAACAAAGAGGTAATCACAGTTACAGAGTCCAAGGAGAGTTTGAGAAATGTAACATTTAGGTGCGTTACTTAGTATTATGTCCAAGATTGCTAGTTTTCGAGTCGGGCTTGAGTTTAGACTAATTAATTGATGCGAACGAAAAATAAAATATGTAGAACATCCATTTAGGTCACCGGTAAGAAAAATTAGGGGTTTGTTGTTGGTAGTGCAACGGCTAATTGCTGGTTCAATAAGTTGTGTAAGTTGGAAAGATGCTTCTCGCTTTGCAGTTACTGGACAGACTGGTGTATATGCACAGATTATCAATCATGATGAGTATTTTTTTTTGTTGATGTCTGTTAGTTCGATTAGAATTGGATGACTGTTTGAAGATTTTTTCGTGTTTAAACGTTTTGAGAAGACAATTTTCTCATTGGTGATTCCAAAAATGTTAAGAACGCAAGAGACACATGATAGTATTGGGGGTGTAGGATTGGTATCCCAAACTGGGGTGGCTGATTCAAGAACACCAAATATTAGAATTTTTTCACGTTTTGCTGCTTGTTTAGGCTCAACTAAGACTTGTCCTATTTGTTATCGATGGTTGACGGTATATATATAAATATACAAATTTCTAACTATATATTCTAGGAATAAAACTTAGAAATAAAATTTAATAAGAAATAAATCCACTATGGGAAAAGCAACTAAAAGTTTGGGACTATTTCAATCATGAAAACAATGGTTCAAAAATTCTCTCTTGATCATGATTTTTCTCTCTTAATATTTTATGCAAAATAAAAATATCAAGCGGAGAAATCTAGCAGAAAATATTTTCGTAAATTCAAATTTCTTGATTTTAAACTTCTCTCTTTGTATATAGTTTGGATGCAAAAGTCATATAATTTCTGTTCTAGATTGAAAAAAGACATTAAAAAATGCAGGTAGCTCTTTATAAAAAAATTTGTTCAAAAAATATTTTGAAAAGTTTCGTGGTTGTTGATATGCCTAAATAATAAATTAGGCTTATACATGCATTTATGTTTATGGAATTTTTACATAAAACATTGAAACACAAAAATAAAACTGGTGTTCTCAAAACAATTGGCATCGGCCGATGGTTACCAAGACCGATGTATCGGTGCACCTCTAATATATATATATATATATATATATATATATATATATATATATATATATATATATATATATATATATATCTCACTATCATACCACTTACGGGGACAGATTTTACAAAAAATCGAACACTTACGGGGACATTAGTATTATCGGAGATATTTTAGTGTGCCCGCTAATTATTTGTCCTCGTAAGCATCGTTTTTTTTGTAAAAAAATGTCCCCGTAAGCAACTTTTATAGAAAACGAAAAGTACATACATCAACTTTCAAATAGCCTGACTTGCAGTGGAGTGCTCCAACATTTACTGAGGGTTCGGTTTTGGTCAGCATCAAGGTCAGGCTTAGGCTAATTTTTATTATATCTTAATTTTTATTTATATGTATCAGTAAAAATAAGAATATAATAAAGGTTAAAAAAATAATTATATTTATGATAAAAATAGTATAGAAAAAGGAAAAACAAAACAAAACGAGAACAAAAATAACATGTCCCAGAAAGTGCCGACTAGGAGTGTGTATATATATATATGTATATATATATATATATATATATATATATATATATATATATATATATATATATATATATATATATATATATATATATATATATATATATATATATATATATATATATATATATGTATATGAAGGGGTCAGGGCAAAAACAGGGAAATTTCAGTTTTTGAAAATTTTGAGATTTTTTTATGAACATGATATACAAATCATAGGCTACATTTTATATTGAACTTGAGGCAAAAAAATAAAAACTAAGAGGCCAATTTAGGGATTAAATAATACCCCTGCTACCTAAAAACAGGGAATTAATTGCTGTTGCTACCGTAAAACCAGGAATGTCCAATACTTTTTGTTTGAAAAGGATAAATACGGCCAAAATAATAATGGCAGACGCACATCCTGAAATCACAAAGAAACCTAGAAAAAGACAAGTTAATGACAGAAAATGATTTAGCAAAAAAAAAATGAAACTTTCAAATCACATAATGGGCGAGTCTTGTAACTGCATTCGTTTAAAGTGTTTTGAAGTTATTAGTTTGCAAGATAGACGAACAATTTTAGACAAGTTTAATCAAATGTCATGTATAGACCAACAGGATGCTTTTTTGACATCAATTATAACTCCAATGGAAGTGAGACAAAAAAGATCTAGAATACGAAGTAAAGAGAAGGATTTACACTGCTATTCTTATCAATATAATTTATTAATAGAAAGAGACTCCCTTAAAAAAATTCAAATTTGTTATAAAGCGTTTCTTTCTATATTTAACATAAGCAAATCAAGACTTGAAAAAATACAGAAGGTCTTAACAACGACTGGTAAGTAGTACATTTTCATAAAGCAAGTAATTTTTTTTCAAAATATTTTCAGGGTACACACAAACTTATTTATTGGCAAGTTAGTGCGAAAGCAAAGTCAAAACTAATAAAAAAGTTGTCAAGTATATTATTAAATAATGTTTATTGGATTATGATTAAAAAAATGTTTATAAGTTTTTGGTATAATATACCAATATAAACCAATGAGCATATATTCGATTTTTATTTGTAATTTATAATAAAATTAAAATAATTTAAAGTTTCAGAATACAAATATAAAAATGTTTTTCAGCCTAGTAATCATAATCGTCATATACATTTTCCACTTTCAGTTTTAATTCTTTTACTTTAAGAATTGGTTTGCTCGTTTTTTTAAATTATGTTTAAAAACATATTACTTTTTTTTTATAGGAATGTCACCCAAAGATCAAAGAGGGAAACACATGAACCGTCCTCAAATTTCATTTCGTGACACAGTGCATGAACCGTCCTCGAAGTTTTACAAAAGGCAAAAATGAGAGGATCATAAATCATATCCGATCTTTTAGAGGACAACAGTCTCATTACTCTCTCAAAGATTCTAAGAAAGTCTACCTCCCTGAAGATCTTAATCTTTGCAAGATGCATGCAATGTATTTAGAAAGTCACCCAGGTGAATCCTGTTCAAGAGAAAGTTATTTGTAAGCAAAAAAAAAAAATTAATGTGGCTGATTTTTGAATAATATTTAAAACATTGTAGACAGTTCTTATTTATCTTAATAATATCAAATTTTATTAGTATTTTTTTTTTATATTCAAATTCATATTTAATAAGAAGTTTAACTTTGCCTTTGGTTACACAAGAAAAGACACATGTTCGACATGCGATAGATTTAAAATAGATTTGTCAAATAGTCATCCTCAAAATGAACTAGAAAAACTTCTAGCTGAGCGTGAGCTTCACTTCACAAAGAAAAATTTTTTATGAAAGGAAAACTGCTGCTGTACACGGTGCACACTCTTTGACTTGGTTTGCTGCGTCTGATTTTTGTAAGAATCTTCCTTGCCCTAATATTACAACCAATGACACATGTTACAAACGAAAACTTTTTTTGCAGACTTTTAACATACATAACCTGGGAGCTAATAAGGTTTACCTTTTTTCCTATGATGTGACAATAGGATAAAAAGGATCGAATGATGTAGCATCAATATTATTGCACAACTTTATTGAAATCCTGTCTAAATAAGTCACTCACCTTCAACTCTTCTGTGATTCATGTCCTGGACAGAATAAAAATTGGACTATGCTACGATTTCTTCACTACATCGTCCATCAGAAAAAACCTTTTCCTATCAGAGGACACTCTTATATGGAATGTGATCAAGACATGGTTGTAATCAATCAAAAGATTCATATAGACACTCCAGCTGACTAGCGTATGGACTTTGAGGATGCAAGAAAAACCCCTATTCATATAATTTCAGTTGAAAACACCATGCTGCTAAATATAGAAAAGCACATTAAAACTTTATATTTTACCTCATCTCCAATTTAAACTCAGCCACTTCGAGAAATTGTAATTTCAAAAACCCACCCAGATAAAACAATTTACAGAGAAAGCTGGAATGGACCATTCCTTGAGGCTACTGTCACAAAACCAATTAAAAAGAAGCGAATATTGTTGGAGCCCCTTCAGCCTTTAAACAGAGTCCTCATACCTATTTTATCAGCAAAGTATAAAGACCTACAACATCTCAAACTCTTTTGCAAGCTTAACGCACAAGACTTTTATGACTATCTTCCGTATGAAAGAGATGGTCAATCGTTTCCTGTAAATGATTACTCTGACTTTGATGAAGAAGAAGAAATTGAATAGTAAAATTTAAATTTAATCTTGTTTTTTACTTTTTGATTGATCGTATATTTCTTTTAAGGGATTTTATTCATGCGCCTATTTATCGATTTGCTTATATTTATTGATGCTGAGCTCTTTAGTTTTTTAAGTTATATAGCGATATATTAGTTATATATTCTTATATAACCATTCCACGCAACAATCATTCCACGGAACATGCAGTAATTGATCTTGCCAACCAAATTTTAAATGGTTTTGATAACAACAGTTACACACTCGGAATTTTTCTAGATCTATCAAAAGCATTTGATACTGTCAACCACAAGATTCTAGTTTATAAACTACACAATTATGGAGTAGTTCACTCCAATTTAAAGTGGCTGCAATGTTATTTACAAAATCGTAAACAAGGAGTACCATATGACTTAACATGTTCCCCATTTGAATCAATAAATTGCGGAGTTCCCCAAGGATCAATACTTGGACCCCTGCTGTTTTTAATTTAAATTAATGATATTTATTTGTCTTCAAAAATACTTAATTATATTATTTTTGCTGATGACACAAATGTTTTCTTTTCTGACTCAAATTTAAAAAATATTTTTTATATTGTAAACACAGAATTAATATATCTTAATGAGTGGTTTGAAGCAAATAAACTTTCATTAAATATTGAAAAAACGAAATATATTTTGTTTGCTAAGTCATCTAAATCCGAGAATCTTCCACTCAAATTACCTGAACTAACAATTAACAATATTAAAATAAAAAGAGTTTTTTCAATGAAAATACTAGGAATAATTTTCGATGAGAATTTAAATTGGAAAAGCCAAATAAAGCTAGTCGAGAACAAAGTTTCGAAGACCCTGGGGATTATGTACAAGACAAAACATCTTTTAAATAATTTATGTATAAAAAATTTATACTTTTCATTTATACATAGTCATATTAACTATTTATCTTTCCTAAAAATTATTTATACAAAACAAAAGCAAGCAAGTAGATTAGTTTTGGGCGCAAGTAGATACGAAAGTGCCGAGCCGTTACTCAAGGAAATAAATGCTCTAAATTTATACAAACTAAATATATACCATAACTTGTTATTTATGTTTAAACTTCAAAATGAAATGATTCCAAAATATTTTTTTAAAAGTTTCACTCGAATTAATCATAAATATGAAACAAGACATTCAATGAGTAATTAGTACATCCCACTAACATCACTCAAAAAATCTGATTTCTCGACTATATGCCGGAGACCACGCTTGTGGAATTCGGTTCTTGACGAAAATATGAAAAAAAAAAAAATCTATTGCTACATTTAAAAGAACTATAAAAAAACACTTACTAAATTTAAACATTACGTACATTCTCTCATTTTTTTTAAAAAGAAATTGAAATAATTTTGTATTTTTAATTTTTTATGTACTTTATTTAATTTTAATATTGTATTGAATATGTATATGCATATGAAGCGAATTAAATTTTTTTTTTTTTTGTTTATTTTATTTAATATTTATACGAATATGTACAGATTTGTAATTTTTATTTGTTATTTTATATTTTAACTTTATATTAATTTTGTTATTTTTTTAAATTTATTTTTTTTTTTTAATTTTATTTTTTTTTTTTACCCTTCTAAAATTTTTAACTAATTTTTTTTTTTTTTTTTTTTTTTTTTACTTATTAATTTCACTCTTTTATGTAATATTGGAAGATGTAAAATTTAATTGTATTTTTTTTTTGTATTTCACCAAAGGGGCTTGATGATAAGTCATTTTGACTTCTACTTGCCCCAGTCAGCTTGCAATTATATATATTTTTTTAAATTTATAGATAACATTGTAAAATGTGTAAAATGACGAAATAAATAGAAATTCTAAATATTCTTGATGTATTCTTATATATTCTTTTGAATATTCGTTGAAATAAAAAGTAACTTCAAAAAAAAAAGATAATATTGGTTTGTGGAAGGGTATTAGAGCTTAAATCGCTCAAAAGTAACCGCAGTTTTAAAGAAATGTGTTGTGCAAATCAAAAACAGGGAACATCATATTTAGAGACAGGTTGCAAAATTCAATAGCAAGCCAACAGTTTTTGTAACTATTTGAAAACATTACATTTTTTTATTCATTCTAAGGTCAGTAAAAAAATAAAAAATCAAGATCAAACTTCTTCTTGTAAGATTAAGGGGTAAAAGAAGTCTTTGAAAATTGATTTTGAGTTTTCTCAGTTTGCAAAAAACTGACATCCCCTGTTTTTGCCCTGACCCCTTCATATATATATATATATATGAAGGGGTCAGGGCAAAAACAATACATATATATATATATATATATATATATATATATATATATATATATATATATATATATATATATATATATATATATATATATATATATATATATATATATATATATAGTACATCCCTTTATTTCAAATTTTATGTGGAAAAATAAAAGTTCGGGTTAGAGAGATTTTCGAATTATAGAAAGTTGACTTTTTTTCAAATATTCTTTTCAAAGTAACGAATGAAAATCAAACAAACAAATAGTAATTTTTAGGCCTGAAAGCAATATATATTGTTTTAAATTTAAAAATAAAAGTCAGTAATTGTACGTTGTCTTTTATGAGCTAGTAAATTCATGTCAAAGTCGCGATTTATATCTTTAAGGGCCTTTGTCAAATTATCCTCAAAATAGTTTGCTTTTTCTCAAATTAGTCTACCCATCCTTCCGAAGCTTAACTCTATCGCAAAATATAAAGCTTCTTATTTTACCAGCAAACCGCTAATTGGTATATTATCAGCTCTCATTCGTTTGAGCCAGTTTAAGTACAGCTTTGTTTACTAGGTAATACGAATCAACTTTCACCCGTTTAGTCAAATTTCCTTGACAAAAAGCGTAAAAGATTTTATCTTTATTTTTTTCCAGGTTGAAAGAGTGTTAGGTGGAATATCAAAAATTTTCGAAACCTCTTTATTTATTTTTCCTTTTTCTTATTCCATTAGAGTTTTGTATTTCCGCTTTAAATTGCCTCTTTGATGCCATGATTTCTTTTAAACAGTAGATAATTTACACTAATCGTTTTTTCAAAAACTCACATTCGAAATTTGAAAATTTTTTTTTAAAGGTTTAATGAGCTTTAATGACGGTTTAATGAGATTTAGAGAGAGAATATCTTACTGACGGGTCTAAAAAATTTATTCGAATTGCGGAGGTTTCGAATTACAGTGATTCGAATTATAGAAAGTTAAGAGTTTCATAAGCGCATTTCACGGTGACTTTGCATTTAATCAAATTATGGAGGTTTTCGAATTAAGGAGGTTCGAATTAGAGAGATTGTATTGTATATATATACATACATTTATATATATATATATATATATATATATATATATATATATATATATATATATTATATATATATATATATATATATATATATATATATATATA